>NW_024112745.1:0-14522 GCF_003073215.2 Triticum urartu | reverse complement strand
AAGAGAGAGAATTTGGAGCGGGTGATGCCAGTATCTAGCGGACTAAAAACACGGTCTTCAAATAAAACAGTGCTACCTCTTGGTGGAGATAGCACCCCGGTTGTACATGCACAAGAACCAGCCCTACCACACATAACCCAAACTCTCGCAGATTGTACCCCTACTGCGATGGACAGAGAACCAGCTTCACCCAATCTAACCCCAACCCCAGCCGATAGTAACCCAGTTCCTGTTGACACAGCACCATCTCCACCACAGAGCTCCCAAACAAGAGCAGTTAGTAAGGCAGCTCCAGTGCCCAAAGGGCCAGTACTATCACGGCGAACCCCAACTCCACCAGTTAGTACGCCTATTCCTGTGGAGGAAGCACAACCAGCTAGTCGTAGTTTAGCATCTATCGCATTTGATGTTGTTAAATCGTATGTGCGTATCTTCCCATCTTGGAAATATTATACTGAAGATGAAGGAAAATGCCAGTTGCAGGTGTTTGTCCAGGAGTTATGTGTAAGTAATGTTATTCATGGCAATTACTTTGCTTCGTCCCATACATCCTACCTCCATGATGGTTATAATACAGCAAATTTTCCCATTTTTCTCTATAGAGAAGGACCGATTTGGAAACTCAGGATGAGGTAACCTGTGCTAATACCTCTGCTATCTTCAAGAATGCTTGGTGGCAGTATCGGAATTACCTGAAAGAAAACGTACTTCACCGGCAAAGAAACTCATCAAATTCCCTTACGTTCTCCTGAGACACATTTACTGGACGATGACTGGGAACGCCTTGTTCTGTACTGGTCCCGAACCAAGAATGTGGTAAGGTCTATGAGCTCATTTTCTATTTTTAAGTATTATATTCTTGCGTCTTACTGTACTCTGTTCATGTAGAACAAGTGCCTAAACCTGAAGAACAACTGTTCTAATTTAAGATTCCATTGCTATCATAGTTCAAAAAAGCGCTAGGCGTTAATTGTGCGTTTTGCCACCGCCTTGCGCTTTACTGACCAAAGCGCATGCTTATGCGCAGTTATGCACAGATTATGCGTAGTTATGCGCAATGCGTTTTGCCAACGCCTAGAGCCTAGGCGCGCTTAAGCGCTCGCTTAGGCGCGCCTTTTTTAACTATGATTGCTTTGCTCTTGTATCACTGTATTTACTCATACAAACTTATTTTTAAATTGAAGGATCCAATCGAAACTCCAATGGCACAGCAGGTATGTTCATGCATGTTTCTTTAACAGGTTTGCTCTTATCAATAGCTCTGTTGATTTCAATTTCAATTGTGTATACAGTTGGCTTTCATATCATGCACATTACTAGCATCACAACAGAGCCAATAGTGTTGTTGTACATGTAGACCCGTGGTACCCATCTGAAATCTTGTTGTGCCGTGTAGTTTCCCACGCTTTGTATTCTTTCACTGCTGCTTTGTCTTGAACTGATATGATTTGAACCGTGTCTCTATTTTGATTTGGCAAGACAATGCAGTGACCATAGGACATAGATATATGTTTGTTTGATGCTTTTATTATGTACTAGTACTTGGCAATAGAAGACTTGGTAGTTTAATCCTGTCCACCTTACTAATGAACTGGTTCACCGAAATGAGTTTCATATACTAGTACATGCTAAACTTGTTATGTGTCTGCTTGTTTCTTCTTTTAGAATGCTGACAGAATATTGGGGAAGAGTGCCTTATTAAGCAATGGTAAAGGAAGTAATGCAGATAAGGTTCAGGATAGTGACACATCCTTGTTGGTCTCCAACAAAGCTGATAAAACAGCTAAGGAAGACTATCTTGAAGACAGCGAGACAACCCCAAAGTCCTGTCTTGGTTTAGTGTTCGAGTTACTGGCCACTACCGCTTGCACAAGCTATTCAAACTCACTGTCTGAATCAGTTCGGTTTCTTGAGTCTCAACTACAAGCTGAAAGACATCGATCAGCTGTGCTGCGACAAGAAGCGGAAGGACTGCGGAAGTCCCTGGAGCATTCAGATGCATACTTTCTGGTGCAACAGCAAGCGTTGGAGGATTTTAGCGCCAAACAGGACAAAGCTAATCAGCTTGCTAAGCTTATTGCCAGCATGGTGGATACCCAGGATAACGTTTCTTGAGCTCTTCTGAAGTTGTTTCAGTTATGCTCTTGTTTTGCTGCCGCGTTTATTTGCACTGGTGGCCAATTTTGACGGCCAGTGTATGTAATGTGCTGCTTTGTTCCCTATATTTGCACTGGTGGCGAACTTTGATGCCCAGTGGATGTAATATGTGTAATAGCGGTAATAGGCTAGCGTTAATTGCTTGCTTATTTATTTCCTTATTGTCTTGTTTAGTTGTTTGCTTGTAGTCACTGCAGTTCTTTTTCTGTTTTTTTCTAGTGGCCACAATAGCCTATTTTTGGTAACTAGGCCAAAATAATCATGGCAACACACAGGACTGTTGTAACCATGGGCCTCCTGCAGGCCGTATGATCCATGGGCCTTCGTCCGGCCATAGGATCCATCGGCCTTCTATACGGGCCTTAGGGTCCATGGGCCTTCTACGGGCCGTAGGGTCCATGGGCCTTCTACGGGCCGTACTATCCATGGGCCTCATACGGGCCGTAGGATCCATGGGCCTTCTACGGGGCGTATCATCATTTCGCCAATCATGGGTCGTACTATTCGTGGACCATAACGGGCCGTTAATAGGCCGTATTTGATAACTCTATGAAAACAGCCCAACGGGTTTTTTTACATGAAAACGGCCCAACGTATTAACGGTCCGCAAACGGGCCGACTGTAACGACGGGCTGAATTTGGCCCACAAGCAGAAAATGACAGTAACGGGCCGTATGTAACCGAATGCTGCAAATGAGCCCAAGAATCAATGGGCCCTGAGAAGGCCGAAAGATAACTTGGGCTGGAAACGGCCCAATGGAATAACGGGCCGTTAATGGGTATAAAGTGATACACTGTTCATTACGGGCCAGTTTCACCACGGGCCGTTAATGGGCCAAGAGTTACAAAGGTCCTCATATGGGCCGAAAGAAGTCATGGGCCACACATGGGCCGGAAGTTAAAACGGGCTGAATCATATTGGACGGCCCAGATGACGCTACTGGGCCTAATTCGGATAGGGCGTAACGGGCCCTGGGTTAGCGGGCTGTAAATGGGCTATATGCGAACATAGGCCATTAACAGGCTTTCCGTGGGCGGCCCGCCACCTTTTGACCAAGTCAAACGGGCCGGCCTTTTCACAGGAATGGGCCTCTGTTGGGCCGTGCCACATGTCGCCGTATCATAGGCGCCTTCGGTCCAATGAGCGGATGACATCTGTCCCAACGGTGAGCCGACACGTGTTTCCTCCAGCCAATGATGATTTTACACGTGGAAAATCCCCATTGGTCGGGGCTGTTAACGGGTTATCGGATCCAAAACCCGACCCGATAGCTTAACGGCGTTCCGTTACGGTGGATGCCACGTGTCGGTCACCCTTGACGAAAGCACTTCTGTGACGCGCGATTTATCATCATGGAAGTGGACACTTCCGTGATGATAATTTTGGTAATGTCATGGAACACTTCTACGACAGCACAGGTATGACTATCTTGATTCTGTCATAAATTTGTCATGGATGTACATGCATGACAAAAAAACAGCGACCTACTATGACAAACACGTATCATCACGGAAGTGTATTTTTTTGTAGTGCAAACCCTTGAGGTTCGAACTCTGGGGTGCGCGCGAAGTTCTTTCCCTCCCTCCGATCTACGCCCTAGCTCGCTAAGGTCTCGCGGACGAACTCGACGGACTCGCAACACAAAGACACAAGGTTTATACTGGTTCGGGCCACCGATGTGGTGTAATACCCTACTCCAGTGCGGTGGTGGTGGATTGTCTCTTGGGCTGATGATGAATAGTAAAAGGGGAAGAACAACCTCCTAAGGTTGAGGTGTTCTTGTGCTTGGTGTGCTAGGGGTTAGCCTTAGATCAGATCGAACCTCTCTCTTTTGGTAGTGGCTAGTCCTACTTATATAGGCCCTAGTCCTCTCCCCAAATGTTGAGCGGGAAGGGAGCCAACAACGGTGGCCAATTTGAAAGGGGACAGCTAGTACAAGCTATCCTGACAAAAGGTGGTCTTCATCTGCCAAAGGTTCTCGTGGTGACGCCATCCTGGGCTCCATGGTGACCTTCGTCCTGTCGTCCTTCCGGTCTTGGTCTTGTTGCACCGATATGGAAACCTTTACCTGATGCCTCGGTACTCCACGCCTGCACTTGCCTCCTTAGCACCAAAGAGGAAACAAGGACGCTGCGCGCGCTGGCGCCCGCCTGGTGTCGAAGGTCATGGCTCACATCACGAGAGCCTCGCGAGGTTCGCCCCACCTTGATATCTCCGCTCCTCGCGAGGCAGCCTGGTGAGGCCGCTCCTGAGGAGGTCTTGCATCATCCGCCTCGCGAGGCTTGGCCCCTCGTGAGGGTCTTGAATGCCTTGTTGATGATGATTGGCCGTACAAACCTGCCAGCACAGCCACACCATGGGCCGCAGGCAAGCAAGTCCGGGGACCCCCGTTCCCAGAATGCCGACAGCATCGCCGGCCTGGGCGTGTGTCGAAGCGAGGCAAAGCGGTGACGGACGGGATGTGCCTCGTTCTCGTCCCCGATAAAGCTAATGGACACCTACGTAGTGCATTTAATGCGCTTTGTCCCGTAATGCCGTGCGATAAGCTCGCACACTGTAGGCCTTTCCACCTCCTGTGTGCCACTGTGGCAGCCCCTTTTTCCAATAAAAGGAGGCCCGAGGCTACCAGGAGAAGGATTCAGCTTTTTGGAATGAGACAGCCACCGTAGCTAGTTCAGAAAGCTCAGGAACAATCAATACATCCACCAAAGCAGGACTAGGGTTTTACGCGTCCTCGCGGCCCGAACCTGGGTAAACGACCCGTGTGCTTGCTCCTAGACCGGCTCTCCTCACGACCCCGCGCCCGCTGACCATAGAAGGGATCCCAAGGATCCCATAGGTGTCGTTCCCACCGACAAAAAGCCATAGGGGTGTGCCCTAGGGGGGCGCCCCCTGCCTTGTGGCTTACTCCAACACCTCCTGACCTAATTCTTCGTCCTATATCTCACATATATTCCCAAACCTCCAGAAGAATCCACGAAAACACTTTTCCACCGCCGCAACCTTCTGTTCCCCGTGAGATCCCATCTTGGGGCCTTTTTCCGGCATCCTGCCGGAGGGGGATTCGATCATGGAAGGCTTCTACATCAACTCTATTGCCCATGCGATGAAGCGTGAGTAATTTTACCTCAGACCTACGGTCCATAGCTAGTCTAGATGGCTTTCTTCTCTCTTTGATTCTCAATACCATGTTCTCCCTCGATGTTCTTGGAAGATCTATCTGATTATCTTTTTTGCGGTGTGTTGTCGAGATCACTGAATTGTGGGGATTTAATGATCAGCTTATCTATGAATATTAATTTGAATCTTCTATGAAATTCTTTATGACAATGATTTGATTATCTTTGTTATTCTCTTCGAAATAGGTTTAGTTTGGCCCAACTAGATTGTTTTTTCTTGTAATGGGAGAAGTGCTTAGCTTGGGTTCAATCTTGCGGCGTCCTTTCCCAGTGACAGTAGGGGCAGAAAGGCACGTATTGTATTGTTGCCATCGAGGATAAAAAGATGGGGTTTTACATCTATTGCTTGAGTTTATTCCTCTACTCATGTCCATCTTACTAATGTGTTATCTGTTCTTCATGAACTTAATACTCTAGATGCAGGCAGGAGTCGGTCGATGTGTGGAGTAATGGTAGTAGATGCAGAATCGTTTCGGTCTACTTGACACAGATGTGATGCCTATATTTCATAATCATTGCCTTAGATATCGTCATAATTGTGCGCTTTTCTATCAATTGCTCGACAGTAATTTGTTCACCCACCGTATTATTTGCTATCTTGAGAGAAGATTCTAGTTAAACCTATGGCCCTGGGTCTATTATCCATCATATAAGTTTCCGATCTTCTATTTTCCATCGTATTAGTTTCCGATCTACTATTTTCCAATCTTTTACTTTCCAATCTATAAACCCAAAACCCCAAAAATATTTACTTTATCGTTTGTTTAGTTTTATTTATCTATATCATATCTCACTTTTACAAGTGATTGTGAAGGGATTGACAACCCCTTTATCGCGTTGGGTGCAAGTTGTTTGATTGTTTGTGCGGGTATTGGTTATGTGTGCGTTGTCTCCTACTGGATTGATACCTTGGTTCTCTAACTGAGGGAAATGTTTATCTTTACTTTGCTGCATCAACCTTTCCTCTTCAAGGGAAAAACCAATGAAAGCTCAAGAAGTAGAATGGGCTTTTGTGATTTGATGACTCATTTACTTGCTTCGGTGCTACGATCAAGGAGGACCCAGAAAGTACGTGGTAGGACGTCCCACGTCTCGGCTAGGAAGAAAATATGTGTGCACCACCCGGGAGGACCCAGAAACCACACGGTAGGGTGTGCCACACCTCGACACAGAGGGAAAATATGCGCATAAAAATATATTGTATTAGATGTATTACCTATGGTTCGACCTCGATCGGGACCCAGCCAGTCGGTCGAAAACACCCCACTAGCCACACAGCTTCATCATGCTAACGTGGCATGGAGGATAGGTGTGGTTAGCTCCATCTCGACCAGCCACTGAAGGAAATATGCCCTAGAGGCAATAATAGAGTTGTTATTTATATTTCCTTATATCATGATAAATGTTTATTATTCATGCTAGAATTGTATTAACCGAAAACTTGGTACATGTGTGAATACCTAGACAAACATAGTGTCCCTAGTATTCCTCTACTTGACTAGCTCGTTAATCAAAGATGGTTAAGTTTCCAGACCATAGACATGTGTTGTCATTTGATGAATGGGATCACATCATTAGAGAATGATGTGATGGACAAGACCCATCCGTTAGCTTAGCAAATTGAGTGTTTAGTTTTATTGCTATTGCTTTCTTCATGACTTATACATGTTCCTCTAACTATGATATTATGCTACTCCCGAAGACCGTAGGAACACCTTGTGTGCTATCAAACGTCACAACGTAACTGGGTGATTATAAAGATGCTCTACAGGTGTCTCTGATGGTGTTTGTTGAGTTGGCATAGATCGAGATTAGGATTTGTCACTCCGTGTATTGGAGAGGTATCTCTGGGCCCTCTCGGTAGTGCACATGACTACGAGCCTTACAAGCAATGTGACTAATGATTTAGTTATGGGATGATGCATTACGAAACGAGTAAAGATACTTGCCGGTGACGAGATTGAACTAGGTATGATGATACCGACGATCGAATCTCGGGCAAGTAACATACCGATGACAAAGGGAACAATGTATGTTGTTATGCGGTTTGACCAATAAAGATCTTTCTCGGTGTCAAAACCGGCGGATCTCGGGTAGGGGGTCCCGAACTGTGCGTCTAAGGCGGATGGTAACAGGAGGCAGGGACACGAATGTTTTACCCAGGTTCGGGCCCTCTTGATGGAGGTAAAACCCTACGTCCTACTTGATTAATATTGATGATATGGGTAGTACAAGAGTAGATCTACCACGAGATCAGAGAGGCTAAACCCTAGAAGCTAGCCTATGGTATGATTGTTTGTATATATCTATCGACTAGCCTGGCCTCGGTTTATATAATGCACCAAGAGGCCTAGGATAACAAGAGTCCTAGCCGAATACGCCGGTGGGGAGGAGTCCTTGTCTTGATCACCAAGTCTTGTGGAATCTTCCATGTATGCGGCAGCTGTCCGAACTGGCCCATGAGTATACGGCCATGGGGGTCCTCGGCCCAATCTAACAGATCGGGAGATGACGTGGTGAGTACCCCCTAGTCCAGGACACCGTCAGTAGCCCCCTGAACCGGTCTTCAAGTTAGGGACGCTCCTCGATTCTTCCGAACTGTTCTTCATCTTCGGTTGTCGGTCTTGAAAACTGGTTCAACAAATCTTCTCATCTTCGATCTTGAGGATCGCCGAAATGCATTCGACGAGTTTTACACGTCGGGTATCCGAGGAGCCCCTTTAAGTTTCCGGCCTTTATCAATGCCTTGTTATTTTTATGCCACACCTCGGGTTTGAAGTTGTTCCCGGGAGGCAGTGTCCTCTTGCGTCCGAGCTCTAACGCCGGACTGCATTCGAGGTATCTTTTGCAGACGAGCACCAATGCCGACCGCTTCCGAGCTCCAACGCCGGAATGTATCCGAGCTCCAACGCCGGACTATGTCCAAGCTCCAACGCCGACTATGTCCAAGCTCCAACGCCGGACTAGTCCATCCACGGATGTCATAAATCACCTTGGTTCAAAAAAGTTGAAGGAGTTTAGCCGAGCTTAATGCCGGAAATGCCCTCTATGGAGCCAGCCACTAGCGCCCGAGCTTTATGCCGGACTGCTTCCGAGGTGGTGCACCACCCCGACTGTGGGCCGATTTTTGTCAATTTTTGATTGGTGCAATTTATTCTCTGCCGAGATATATAGCCAGTAGCCCTCAAGGTGTGTATCGGTCTAAAACCCGAGATGCACCTGAAGGATGACGTAAGACCGCTGATCCCAGTAGCCGCTGAGACTCAGGTTGATTTGCAAAATCGGCCTGAGGATCAAGTCCTAAGCTCGGCAGAATACTTCGGGACACTAAAAGCGGCGTGCTCAGTCCTCGAGACTCAGGTTGGGTGCGGCCGACCAACCTGAGGATCAAAATCTCCTCGGAAACTGTATTGCACTTAAAATTTTCTGCATTGAACAGGCAATGCAGTAGCCCCCGAGACACTGGTCGGGTGGCAACACCAGATCAGGGGATCGATGTGCCCCTTTAATATTTGTAAATAATAAGCCCGAAGCCCAGTAGCCCCCGAGCCTTAATGCGGGCACGGGTGGCCGAATTAAGGATCGATATCCATAGTAAAATCACAAATTATGTGTAATGACTCTATGTATCCAAGTACTTTACGTCATTAATGCTCGGATCCGCATTGTACAAAACTTTGTTGACCGACCATCGGCTTCCACCTCCTCGGCCAGTAGCCGAGGAGTGTTTGTCCTACTTTATAAAGCCTTTATGAGGGCAAAGATTTACGACAAACAAGGCAATCTGGCCATACGGTTTTATAAACAAAGGTACGCAGAGAGATATGTTATATTACTGTTTAACATAAGAAATGTCTTCCAAAGAAAATAGTCCCGCTATCGGTTCCTTTCTTTGGGTTGTCATGCTAAGCATGATCATGAAACCTCAGCTCTAATGTAAGAGCAAAATATCGAGGATTTAGTTTGGGAGGCCAGTTAATAGCCCCCGGTAGTGTTCGGCGACAGTCGAGGTCAAGCCGTAAACACTTCGGCCATTGTTATGAATGGCCCGTCATTTAACACAGTCATCGGATCGCTGACCAGTTTACGCTTATTGTGACAGTCAGTTTTCGGCTTTCTCCACTGAGGTGCTTAACCATGTGAGCTGGAAGCACAATCGCAGTGGTTCTCCCTTTGCACGCCTAGCCGAACAAAGCGGAACGTAGGAAGCAAGTGCAGGAGCCGGGCAACCCAACTATTGACCGAAGACACAATTCGAAACCGATGCATATATAGCAATATCCGAGAATGTTTTTGCCGAATCTCTAAAGGTGTCTGGCGTTGCACTGCGAGACTTGTGCTGAAAACACACAAATAGTTTAAAAGTGCATAAGCTTGGAAAACCAAAAAACGTCAGTAAAAACTTGACGTCCGAACAAGATCAAGTGTTCGGTGCCAATCCGAAAATTGGTCTTAGAAAAAAAGAGTGCTTCTGTCGTGCTTTAACATGACACATCCTATCTCAAGACTTCAAGCGGGTCAGCCTACGGCTTCAACCTCCTATCCCGAAGGCGGAGTACTTCTCATTAGGCCAGTTTAGCAAACTAAACTCTAGCGGCTTTGAGAGAGAAATTAGGCTCCCCGGCTAGTGACCACACACTCGTGTCGAAAAAAGGAGTGATGAATAATAATAGTAATAAAAACTTTGCAACAACTAAGAAGAAGAACACTTATTATAAAATGGCTCATATAAATTTAAGAGCCCCCAAGTGACTTGGGTAAAAGAATTTTATGTATAATGATTGTATGTACCGAAGTACTAATATCATATCTTTGTTCACCCGAACTTTAAACGCGTCTTAACCGACCGTCGGCTTCTCCCTCTTCGGTCAAGGACCGAAAAGTGTTATGTACTCCACCTGTCGAGAATATCGACAGTGTTTCCGATAACCAGGCAACCGGGCCATAAGGCTGTAACAGACAAAGCGCGCTCAGGGAACTTATGCTATATTACAAACGAAGTGTAAGAAGCATCTTCGAAGAAAATAGTACCCCCACCGATACCTTTCTTCGGTGCTCATTATTACTATGAGACTTGTGCAATAGATTTTTTGTACTCATGAGTTCCGTTGTGTGCCGACCATGATTGAAAACAATAAGAGCGCTAGCTTTCGGCTTCACCCAGTCTGAGGTCAGAGCTCGGAGGACCCGGTCGTGACAATCGCAGAGGTGCTCCCTTTACTCCCTAGCCGAACAATCGGGAACGTAGGGGTAAGCACAGGAGCCAGGCAACCCAGCTTGCAAATCGCTTAAGTCAATATGGTGCATATTGTGGCATAATACACGAACAAGGAACGAAGCCGTACAAGTATAATCATATGCAAGAGGAAAAGCTTCATAAAGGAAGCCCCCAAATAAACGGGGTATTTGAATTTGTGCGTCACAAACAAAGTTTGGACAAGGAAATTTTTTACAAGCAACTTTTTTCCAAAAAAGTATAATGCTTGGTCGAACCGAACACAAGTTAAAAATTTAAAACTTTGAGCATGAAGGCAACTTAGCTGGTTAATGTGTTCGGTATTGATGACGCGGCCCGAGCTTGATGCGGGACAAGGTTCCATCCCCCAAGCCGGTCCCAAGGTGGCGGAGCAAAGAGCTCGGCACTCCGAAGTGGTGACATAGCACGGTCAATGCGGGCCGGCAGAGTGATGCCGAAGTCCCTGGCATGGGGTAATGAAGTGTTGACGAAGCCCCCCGTCCAGCCGAGGTGACGTGGTATGTCAGTACGCCGAGTTGACGATACTGCCCAACCCGGATCATTTTCCTGTGCACAAAAAATAGTGCAAACCAGAGATAATAGTAATAATAATAATTAAATGTTGCATAATAAATAATTTATGCAAAGTGAGTAATAAAAGAAATATGGCCTGGCGCCGAAGTCAATGTCGATGCAGGGCATCGGCGTGACTGCAGTGAAGGCGTGACAAAGCCTGAATTTGCAGGGCGGTCACTCCGGATGCGGCGTTCGCCGAACTATGTACGGAAACTGACCGAACCACCACGCGACCGTTTTTAATGTGGCCGCCATTTGATAGACCTGTGTACAGATGATGGAACAAACCAGAGTAATAATTCCTTAAGAAAAATAAACCCAACAAGCAAAAATTGTTAGGATTAATAGCACCTGGTTTATTTGTTGTAGCATTCCGAAGAAAAGCGACTCCCAAAATCGGGAATCGATCCGCACACCCATTGCCTGATGGTGATAAAGCGATGGCCTGGCGATGCTAGCAAAGGTTGGCTCGCCGAGGAAAGCCCTTGGTCCAGCTAATGTGAAAGCTGGTCGGCTAGTGACGCCGAAGTCTCCGGAGTAGGTTGATGAAGAGATGGCGAAGCCCCTCGGTCCAGCCGAGATGTCGAAGCCTCGATGTCAGCCGATGAGTCGAAGTAGGTCGGCATGATGGACATCGCTTGAAGAAGCATAGTGCGGCCCTGCCGATGCCGTCGTGACGTGGTCGATGCCGGCTTGATGAAGTGACCGTGCGGCGATGCCGGTATGCCCGCTCCGTGTAATCTGGGGGGCGATGTTGGTGATGATTTATCCTTCGCGATGCCGGACTCTTGTTCGGCTTGCCGAGATGATGATCCGAAGAAGTTGAGCTGGCTCAACAAAGTGACGACGTGTCTAGCGCAGGTCGGCAGCCTTGGAGCAATATTGCCGGACTGGTTTGACACCAGCATGATGATGAAGATGACCTCAGGGGAGGCTTAAAAATTTACGGGCACGTGTTTAAAAACAACGCACAATACCCTAGAAGAGAATTCCTCTAAAAAGGTTGTCCAATATCACGTTCATAAAGAAACATGAATTCGGGTCGGATCCGTATTCGCGCAGAAAACGGATCCGAAAATTGGTCCACTCATCGGAAGGTTCCGGAGTTTGAACCGTCGGATCGAGCTGAAATTTGGAGGGGTGGTAGATATGGGAATTCCGCAGTAGATGAACGGTTGGATCTTCCAAAGGACCTCCGATGGGCTCTGGAGACCACGCCCTAAACTCGTCCAGATTCCCGTCCAGATTTGACAGGGCTCCGGTATATCGTAGATTGTCGGAGATTCCTCCATCGGAACTCGACGAAATTTTGCATGGCTGTTGTAGACTCAATTCCGCACAATTCCACCAAAGGGATCGTCAAAGCGATGCTCTAAGAGGTGGTGGCAGCGGATACAAGTTCTGTTCGAAAAACAGCACGGTCGCCCGAGGGCAATGTTGACGTTGAGCCCCCGAGCTCCATGGATGATTCCTCCATGATCTTGATAGAGATCGGAGTTGATGTTGATGAAGGCCCTCGTCCGAACATGACGATCGGAGATGGAGCACGGTCCTCGGTCGAGCCAAGGTGACCAGTCGAGCCGGCGACGAAGATGCCGGCATCGCAGTTGACCTGCAGACGAGCCATCGATCCTTTTGCCGATCACACAGCGGAACTCTCAATGAAAGCACCAATGTCGGTGTCAAAACCGGGATCTCGGGTAGGGGGTCCGAACTGTGCGTCTAGGCGGATGGTAACAGGAGGCAGGGGACACGAGTTTTACCCAGGTTCGGGCCCTCTTGATGGAGGTAAAACCCTACGTCCTGCTTGATTAATATTGATGATATGGGTAGTACAAGAGTAGATCTACCACGAGATCAGAGAGGCTAAACCCTAGAAGCTAGCCTATGGTATGATTGTATGTTGTATATCTATCGACTAGCCTGGCCTCGGTTTATATAATGCACCAAGGCCTAGGATAACAAGAGTCCTAGCCGAATACGCCGGTGGGGAGGAGTCCTTGTCTTGATCACCAAGTCCTGTGGAATCTTCCATGTATGCGGCAGCTATCCGAACTGGCCGATGAGTATACGGCCATGGGGGTCCTCGGCCCAATCTAACAGATCGGGAGATGACGTGTTGAGTACCCCCTAGTCCAGGACACCGTCAATCTTCGTAGAATATGTAGGAGCCAATATGAGCATCCTGGTTCCGCTATTGGTTATTGACCGGAGATGTGTCTCGGTCATGTCTGGATAGTTCTCGAACCCATAGGATCCGCATGCTTAACGTTCGATGACGATTTGTATTATGAGATATGTGATTTGATGACCGAAGTTTGTTCTGAGTCCCGGATGAGATCACGGACATGACGAGGAGTCTCGAAATGGTTGAGACATAAAGGTTGATATATTGGACGATGTTATTCAAACACCGGATGAGTTCCGAAAGGTACCGGGTAACTATCAGAGTGCTAGAGGGTTATCGGAACCCACGGGGGGACTAATGGGCCTTAGTGGGGAGAGAGAAGGGGGGGCCCGCCCCCCCCCCCCCCCACTTGGCAGTCCGAATTGGACTAGGGGAAGGGGGCGGCGCCACCCTTTCCTTTCCTTCCCTTCCCCCTCTCCCTTCCTCCTTCCCCCTCTCCCTTCCTCCTTCCCCCTTCCACCAAGTGGAATCCTACTAGGACTTGGAGTCCTAGTAGGACTCCTCTCCTTGACGCGCCTACAGGGGCCAGCCGGCCTCCCCCTCTCCTCCTTTATATACGGGGGCAGGGGGCACCCTAGGACACAAGATCAATAGTCTTAGCCGTGTGCAGTGCCCCCCTCCACAGTTACACACCTCGGTCATATCGTTGTAGTGGTTAGGCGAAGCACTGCGCCAATAACTTCATCATCACCATCAACACGTCGTCATGCTGATGAAACTTTCCCTCGTCCTCAACTGGATCAGGAGCTCGAGGGACATCATCGTGTTGAACATGTGTTGAACACGGAAGTGCCGTGCGTTTGGTACTAGGATCGGTTGGATCACGAAGACATTCGACTACATCAACCGCGTTACTAAACGCTTTTGCTTTCGGTCTATGAGGGTACATGGACACACTCTCCCCTCTCGTTGTTATGCATCTCCTAGATAGATTTTGCGTGATCGTAGGATTTTTTTGAAATACTGTGTTCCCCAACAGTGGTATCAAAGCTAGGTTTGTGCGTAGATGTTATATGCACAAGTAGAACACAAAGAGTTGTGGTGATAATAGTCATAACTGCTTACCAGCCATGCCTTACTTGATTTGGCAGTATTGTTGGATGAAGTGCCCGGACCGACATTACATGAACGCGTTTCATGACCTGGCTCTACCAATGTGGCTTTGCACGCAGGTGCTGGCGGATG
>NW_024112744.1:0-22188 GCF_003073215.2 Triticum urartu | reverse complement strand
TTGGTTCAATCTTGTGGTGCTCGATCCCAGTGACAGAAAGGGAAACGACACGTATTGTATTGTTGCCATCGAGGATAAAAAGATGGGGTTTATATCATATTGCATGAGTTTATCCCTCTACATCATGTCATCTTGCTTAAGGCGTTACTCTGTTCTTATGAACTTAATACTCTAGATGCATGATGGATAGCGGTCGATGTGTGGAGTAATAGTAGTAGATGCATAATCGTTTCAGTCTACTTGTCACGGACGTGATGCCTATATACATGATCATGCCTAGATATTCTCATAATTATTCTCTTTTCTATCATTTGCTCGACAGTAATTCGTTCACCCACCGTAATACTTATGCTATCTTGAGAGAAGCCACTAGTGAAACCTATGGCCCCCGTGTCTATTCTCCATCTTACAAGTTTCCAATCTACTTTATTTTGCAATCTTTTACTTTCAATCTATATCATAAAAATACCAAAAATATTTATCTTATTATTATCATCTTTATCAGATCTCACTCTTGCAAGTGGCCGTGAAGGGATTGACAACCCCTTTATCGCGTTGGTTGCGAGGTTCTTATTTGTTTGTGTAGGTACGAGGCGAATCGCGCGTGGTCTCCTACTGGATTGATACCTTGGTTCTCAAAAACTGAGGGAACTACTTACGCTGCTTTACTGCACCACCCTTTCCTCTTCAAGGGAAAACCAACGCAGTGCTCAAGAGGTAGCAAGAAGGATTTCTGGCGCCGTTGTCGGGGAGATCTACGCCAAGTCAAGACATATCAAGTACCCATCACAACTCTTATCCTTCGCATTACATTATTCGCCATTTGCCTCTCGTTTTCCTCTCCCCCACTTCACCCTTGCCGTTTTATTCGCCCTCTTTTCAGTTCACCTTCTTTCCGTATGTATCTTTGTTTGTGTTTCCATGTGCCTTCTATTTGCTTGCATCGTTGCTTGCTAAAAATCTATTGATATGGATCCACTTAAAGTGTTCTACTTGGATCATCTTCGATCCTTATGCACTCGTGCTGAGTCCTCAACTAGCCTAGTTGACGGGAAATCTTTAGATGAGCATGCTCATTTTGTGCGTCACCGTTTGTCTGAAAAAGGTAGACTCTTATGGGATCAAATAAACAGATTGCTATGTTATGCTTGGAATCTTTGTGAAATTTGTGATCTTACTTGTTGCTCTAAGAATCCTAAAAAGCACCTCCCCTACCTATGTGAGTTTAATGATAATGAAATCTTATCTTCTTATGCAAAAGGTGTTTATAGTTACTACGATATCGAACAAATTGAAGAATTTGTTGCTTTTAAGGGTGCTTAAGAAGTTGCTTCTTTGATTGAAAAGTATGATATTACTCTCTACGAATTGAAAATTTTGACATACTTAAATATTGCTATGAAAACTATGCTCATAATGTCTATGTCAAAGAATTTATTGAAAGAACGACCGTTGCTCTGGACGAAAATAATGATATGCATGAATCTATAGATAATTATGATTCCGATGATTTGATTGAAATATCCCTTGATGAACATGATGCTTGCTATTCTTGTGTCCATGATGCCAATATTTATGAATATGAATTTGTTATAGTTCCTTATGTTAAACATGAGATCGTTGCTATTGCACCCATACTTGATAGTTCCTTCGATGAAAATCATGATTGCAATGATGTTATTATAAATTCCCTTAATGTCAATTGTGTTAATGATATGCAAAACCTCAAGCTTGGGGATGCTAGTTTTGCTATGACTACTATTTGTTGCAATGATCATGATTGGGGTGATTCTTATTATGATCTTGCAAATTTATTTAAGCCCCATGATGAATATGAGATTGATAATAGTGTTTGCAATATTATTGAAAGTGGGTTTGGAAGAGTGTCAACTTTAGATCCCACATATTTGGAGAATGTTCAATCTTATGAAATTTTGGATAAAGGTGGGTTTGGAGAGGTCATGACTTTAGTTAATGTTGATCCCACTATTTTGGAAGAGTGTCAACTTTGCATGCATGTGGATCGTGTTGAGAATTTTTTTTATGATAGCTATATTGTTTAATTTGATTATGATCCCACATGTAATTATTATGAGAGAGGAAAGTATTATTGTAGAAATTTTCATGTTACTAAATTACCTCTCGTTATGTTGAGATTGCTATTTTTTCTTTCCGCTTCCTTGCATATGCTAGTTTTTGCTTGCCTTGATAATTCGTTTGCCTATAAAATGCCTATGCATAGGCAGTATGTTAGACTTAGATGTCTTTGTCACGTGTTTTATGATGCTCTCTTTGTGCTTCAATTCTTGTCTTTCATGTGAGCATCGTTGAAATCTTATGCCTAGATAGGGGCGTTAAACGATAGCGTTTGTTGGGAGGCAACCCAATTTTATTTTTATTCCTTACTTTTTGCTCCTGTTTAGTAATAAAAAATTTATCTAGTCTCTGTTTTGGTTGTTGATCTTGCTGTAAAAAAGCAGAAACTTTAGCGCTCACGGGAATTGCTGCCATTTTTTATTGAAGAGTGATATTTAGTTAATTTTTTTGCAGATGATTAATAGATAAATTCCTCACGTCCAGAAATTTATTTTAGAATTTTTGGGGTTCCAGAAGTATTCGAAACCTATAGATTACTATAGACTGTTCTGTTTTTGACAGATTCTGTTTTTCGTGTGTTGTTTGCTTATTTTGATGAATCTATGGCTAGTAATAGAGTTTATGAACCATAGAAAAGTTGGAATACAGTAGGTTTAACACCAATATAAATCAATAATGAGTTCATTACAGTACCTTGAAGTGGTGGTTTGTTTTCTTTTACTAACGGAGCTCACGAAGATTTTCTTTTAAGTTTTGTGTTGTGAAGTTTTCAAGTTTTGGGTAAGGATTTGATGGATTATGGAACAAGGAGTGGAAAGAGCCTAAGCTTGGGGATGTACAAGGCACCCCAAGGTAAAATCCAAGGACACCAAAAAGCCTAAGCTTGGGGATGCCCTGGAAGGCATCCCCTCTTTCGTCTTCGTCTATCGGTAACTTTACTTGGAGCTATGTTTTTATTCGCCACATGATATGTGTTTTGCTTGGAGCGTCTTGTATGATTTGAGTCTTTGCTTTCTAGTTTACCACAATCATCCTTGTTGTGCACACCTTTTTGGAGAGACACACATGAATTGGAATTTATTAGAATACTCTATGTGCTTCACTTATATCTTTTGAGCTATATAGTTTTTTGCTCTAGTGCTTCGCTTATATCTTTTAGAGCAAGACGGTGGTTCTACTTTATAAAAATAATTGATCTCTCATGCTTCACTTATATCATTTTGAGAGTCCTTTAGAACAGCATGGTAATTCACTTTGGTTATAAATTTTAAATGCTAAGAGAAGTTGGATGCTTGATAGATTGTTTTGAGATATAAAGGTGTTAATATTAGAAGTGTGCTAGTTGAGTAATTGTGAAATTGATGAATACTTGTGTTGAAGTTGGCAAGTCCCGTAGCATTCACATATGGTGAATGTTATGTGAAAAATTGAAGCATGGGGTGTTCTTTGATTGCTTTCCTTATGAGTGGCGGTCGGGGACGAGCGATGGTCTTTTCCTACCAATCTATCCCCCTAGGAGCATGTGCGTAGTGCTTGGTTTTGATGACTTGTAGATTTTTGCAATAAGTATGTGAGTTCTCTATGACTAATGTTGAGTCCATGTATTATACGCACTCTCACCCTTACACCATTGCTAGCCTCTTCGGTACCGTGCATTGCCCTTTCTCACCTTGAGAGTTGGTGCAAACTTCGCCGGTGCATCCAAACCCCGTGATATGATACGCTCTATCACACATAAGCCTCCTTATATCTTCCTCAAAATAGCCACCATACCTACCTATTATGGCATTTCCATAGCCATTCCGAGATATATTTCCATGAAACTTTCCACCGTTCCATTTATTATGACACGCGTCATCATTGTCATATTGCTTTGCATGATCATGTAGTTGACATCGTATTTGTGGCAAAGCCACCGTTCATAATTTTTTTCATACATGTCACTCTTGATTCATCGCAATCCCGGTACACCGCCGGAGGCATTCACATAGAGTCATATTTTGTTCTAAGTATCGAGTTGTAATTCTTGAGTTGTAAGAAAATAAAAGTGTGATGATCATCATTAGAGCATTGTTCCATGTGAGGAAAGGATGATGGAGACTATGATTCCCCCACAAGTCGGGATGAGATTCCGGACGGGAAAAAAAGAAAAAAAAGAAAGAAAAGAGGCCAAAAGAAAAAAGGCCCAAATAAAAAAAGAAAAAATAATAAATAAATGAGAGAAAAAGAGAGAAGGGACAATGTTACTATCCTTTTTCCACACTTGTGCTTCAAAGTAGCACCTTGATCTTCATGATAGAGAGTCTCTTATTTTGTCACTTTCATATACTAGTGGGAATTTTTCATTATAGAACTTGGCCTGTATATTCCAATGATGGGCTTCCTCAGATGCCCAAGGTCTTCGTGAGCAAGCGAGTTGGTTGCACACCCACTTAGTTTCTTTGATGAGCTTTCATATATTTATAGCTCTAGTGCATCCATTGCATGGCAATCCCTACTCCTTGCATTGACATCAATCGGTGGGCATCTCCATAGCCCATTGATTATCTGCATCAATGTGAGACTTTCACCCTTTTGTCTTCTCACACAACCTCAATCATCATATTCTATTCCACCCATAGTGCTATGTCCATGGCTCGCACTCATATATTGCATAAAAGTTGAAAGAGTTTGAAAAGGCTAAGTATGAAACAATTGCTTGGCTTGTCATCGGGGTTGTGCATGATGAGAGGATTTTGTGTGGCGAAAATGAAGCATGGCCAAACTATATGACTTTGTAGGGATAAGTTTTATTTGGCTATGGTATTTTGATAAGACATAATTTCTTAATTAGCATACTTGGAGTATTACTATTTTTATGTCAACAATAAACTTTTATCTTGAATCTTTCGGATCTGAACATTCATGCCACAATAGAGAAAATAAATTGAAGAATATTCTAGAAAGCATTCCACATCAAAAATTCTGTTTTTATCGTTTACCTACTCGAGGACGAGCAGGAATTAAGCTTGGGGATGCTGATACGTCTCCAACGTATCTATAATTTTTGATTGTTCCATGCTATTATATTATCTGTTTTGGATGTTAATGGGATTTATTTTACACTTTTATATTATTTTTGGGACTAACCTATTAACCGGAGGGCCATCCCAAATTGCTGTTTTTTTGCCTATTTCAGTGTTTCATAGAAAAGAAATATCAAATGGAGTCCAAATGGAATGAAACCTTTGGGAACGTGATTTTTGGAACAAACGTGATTCAGAGGACTTGGAGTGGACGTCAAGAAATCAACGAGGTGACCACGAGGCAGGGGGGCGCGCCTACCCCCTGGATGCGCCCTCCCCCCTCGTGGGACCCTCGTAGCTCCACCGACCTACTTCCTCCTCCTATATATGTTCACATACCCCGCAAACATCCAGGAGCACCATGAAACCCTATTTCCACTGCCACAACCTTTTGTACCCAAGAGATCCCATCTTGAGGCCTTTTCCGGAGCTCCGCCGGAGGGGGCATTGATCACGGAGGGCCTCTACATCAACTCCATGGCCTCTCCGGTGATGTGTGAGTAGTTTACTTCAGACCTATGGGTCCATAGCTAGTAGCTAGATGGCTTCTTTTCTCTCTTTGGATCTCAATACAAAGTTCTCCTTGATTATCTTGGAGATCTATTCGGTGTAATCTTCTTTTGCGATTTGTTTGTCGAGATCTAATGAATTGTGGGTTTATGATCAAGTTTATCTATGAACAATACTTGAATCTCCTCTGAATTCTTTTATGTATGATTGGTTTATCTTTGCAAGTCTCTTCGAATTATCAGTTTGGTTTGTCCTACTAGATTGATCTTTCTTGCAATGGGAGAAGTGCTTAGCTTTGGGTTCAATCTTGCGGTGCTCGATCCCAGTGACAGAAAGGGAAACGACACGTATTGTATTGTTGCCATCGAGGATAAAAATATGGGGTTTATATCATATTGATGAGTTTATCCCTCTACATCATGTCATCTTGCTTAAGGCGTTACTCTGTTCTTGTGAACTTAATACTCTAGAAGCATGCTGGATAGCGGTCGATGTGTGGAGTAATAGTAGTAGATGCATAATCGTTTCGGTCTACTTGCCATGGACGTGATGCCTATATACATGATCATGCCCAGATATTCTCATAATTATTTGCTTTTCTATCAATTGCTCGACAGTAATTCATTCACCCACCGTAATACTTATGCTGTCTTGAGAGAAGCCACTAGTGAAACCTATGGCCCCCGTGTCTATTCTCCATCATACAAGTTTCCAATCTATTTTATTTTGCAATCTTTTACTTTCAATCTATATCATAAAAATACCAAAAATATTTATCTTATTATTATCATCTCTATCAGATCTCACTCTTGCAAGTGGCCGTGAAGGGATTGACAACCCCTTTATCGCGTTGGTTGCGAGGTTCTTATTTGTTTGTGTAGGTACGAGGTGACTCGCGCGTGGTATCCTACTGGATTGATACCTTGGTTCTCAAAAACTAAGGGAAATAATTACGCTGCTTTACTGCACCACCCTTTCCTCTTCAAGGGAAAACCAACGCAGTGCTCAAGAGGTAGCATGAACATCTCTATGTTGATCATATCTACTATATGATTCAAGTTCGACCTTTCGGTCTCCAGTGTTCCGAGGCCATGTCTACACATGCTAGGCTCGTCAAGTTTAATCCGAGTATTCTGCATGTGCAAAACTATCTTGCACCCGTTGTATGTGAACGTAGAGCTTATCGCACCCGATCATCATGTGGTGTCTCAGCACAACGAACTGTCGCAACGATGCATACTCAGGGGGAAGACTTATACCTTGGAATTTTAGTAAGGGGCCATCTTATAATGCTACCGCCGCACTAAGCAAAATAAGATGCATAAAAGATAAACATCACATGCAATCAAAATATGTGACATGATATGGCCATCATCATCTTGTGCCTTTGATCTCCATCTCCAAAGCACCGTCATGATCCCCATCGTCACCGGCTTGACACCTTGATCTCCATCGTAGCGTCATGGTCGTCTCTCCAACTATTGCTTCTACAAGTATAGCTAACGCATAGTGATAATGTAAAGCAATTACATGGTATTTGCATTTCATACAATAAAGCGACAACCATAAGGCTCCTGCCAATTGCCGATAACTTTTACAAAACATGATCATCTCATACAATAACATATATCACATCATGTCTTGACCATATCATATCACAACATGCCCTGCAAAAACAAGTTAGACGTCCTCTACTTTGTTGTTGCAAGTTTTACGTGCCTGCTACGGGCTTCTAGTAAGAACCGTTCTTACCTACACATCAAAACCACAACGGTGATTTATCAAGTTTGTTGTTTTAACCTTCAACAAGGATCGGCTGCAGTCAAATTCGATTCAACTAAAGTTGGAGAAACAGACACCCGCCAGCCACCTTTATGCAAAACTAGTTGCATGTCTGTCGGTGGAACCGGTCTCATGAACGTGGTCATGTAAGGTTGGTCGGGGCCGCTTCATCCAACAATACCGCCGAATCAAAATAAGACATTGGTGTTAAGCAGTATGACGATCACCGCCCACAACTCTTTGTGTTCTACTCGTGCATATCATCTACGCATAGACCTGGCTCGGATGCCACTCTTGGGAAACATAGCATGCAATTTCAAAAAAAAAATCCTACGCTCACGCAAGATCTATCTAGGAGATGCATAACAACGAGAGGGGAAGAGTGTGTCCACGTACCCTCTTAGACCGAAAGCGCAAGCGTTTGACAACACGGTTGATGTAGTCGAACTTCTTCTCGTTCCGACCGATCAAGCACCGAATGTACGACACCTCCTAGTTCTGCATACGTTCAGCTCAATGATGTCCCTCGAACTCTTGATCCAGCAAAGTGTCGAGGGATAGTTTCATCAGCACGACGACGCGGTGACGGTGATGGTGAAGTGATCCGCACAGGGCTTCACCTAAGCACTACGAAAATATGACCGAAGGCGTACACTGTGGAGGGGGGCGCCACACACGGCTAAGAATCAATGTTGTGTGTTCTAGCGGTGCCCCCCACATATATATAGGTGGGAGAGGGAGAGGGGCAGCAGGGGGCAACCCAAGTAGGAGTAATCCTACTTAGGCACCTCCTACAAGTTGGCCTCCCTGAGGGAGTCCAGGATTAGGGGGTGTCCGGATGGCCGGACTATACCTTCAGCCGGACTCCTGGACTATGAAGATACAAGATTGAAGACTTCGTCCCGTGTCCGGAAGGGACTTTCCTTGGCGTGGAAGGCAAGCTTGGCGATACGGATATGTAGATCTCCTACCATTGTAACCGACTTTGTGTAACCCTAACCCTCTCCGATGTCTATATAAACTGGAGGGTTTTAGTCCGTAGGACAACATACAGAACAACAATCATACCATAGGCTAGCTTCTAGGGTTTAGCCTCTCCGATCTCGTGGTAGATCTACTCTTGTACTACCCATATCATCAATATTAATCAAGCAGAACGTAGGGTTTTACCTCCATCAAGAGGGCCCGAACCTGGGTAAAACTTCGTGTCCCTTGCCTCCTGTTACCATCTGGCCTAGACGCACAGTTCGGGACCCCCTACCCGAGATCCGCCAGTTTTGACACCGACATTGGTGCTTTCATTGAGAGTTCCTCTGTGTCGTCGCCATCAGGAAGGATGCCTCACCCCGTCTTTAAAGACGGCACCGTTGCTAAGGGAGCTTTGGCTGTCGGCCAAACCCTCCGGCTAGGTGGTTTTCTTATGACCGCCTGTTCGGCTTCTGCGCCAACGATGACCTCTCGAGCCATCGAAAACAATCTTCATGTTAGCTCAGAACTCGCCGAGCAGTTAGATCCAATGGAGGTCTCCTCCATAAACGAGCTCTTGGATCGCATCGCCGCCCTGGGAGTCACTACGGATTACGACCAGATTGGGCCTAAACCCGATCTGAGAGAGATTAACTCTCCCCAAGTCACCCATCACGTTGCCGTGGTAGAGGGACAGTGCGGTGACCTTTCATCTATCTTAAGGACTAGCTATGTCCGGATTCCCGATCCCTCCAATCTGGATACCCGTGGAGGGGAGGATATCACTCAAGACCTGAACTTAGAGTCAGACGACGGGCTGAATTCATTGGACAACATCCAGGAATCCAAATTTTCAAGTTCGGAAATTCCTCGGCCTCTGAGCCTCAGATTGGGTGAGGCTTGGGATTTAATTCCACCCACCCACCCGAACATAAGCGATCTATCCCAAATCATCAAGAGCCCGAAGAAACAGTACATCATTACTGGGCCAGATTCCTCCTGGTTAGGAACAGGATAAGGGACTTGTAAGTGCATCTAATGCCACCCCTAGTTGGTTTTGGAGTATTGACGGCAAACCTAGTTGAGGGACTAATGTGTTTGTGAGAATTGCAGGAAAATACAGGTAGAAGTCCCTCATTGATTCGGTTTTACTACCAGAGATGACCCCTAAAAATGTATGAAGACATTGAAGACAAAGGTGGTATATGAAGATATTCACATTGAAGACTATGACAAAAGAAGACACGTTATGAAGCCTATGGAGCTTGAAGACTAGATCTTTCGTAGTTCCTTTTATTTTGTGTTGAGTCATAGGAACCACCGTACTGTTAAGTGGGGTCCAGGAGAACCAGTCAGAATGACTGAAGTGATGCCTAAATCAAAAACCTATGTCTTCGAGTGAAGACGATGAGAGCGAATCTTGTCTAGAGCTGGACAAGTCAGCTTTGCTTGTAGCCCAAGTAAAGTTGCCATGAGAGTTCGAAATCTGACCGTAGAGACACGTGTCAGTTCCTTAGTGACCCAGGGTCATTTCGGACAAATCAGGTCGGGTTGCCAAGTGGCTATAAATAGCCCACCCCCACAACCATAAACGGTTGGCTGCTCAGATTTCAGTGCACGGCTTTTGTCGTTTGAGAGCAACCCACCTCGAAGCCTTTGAGAGAAAATTTCCAGTGAGGAGAAAAGCCCTAACCACCCAGAGCCAGAGTAAATTGGGCATCACTTAAGTCTTCGTGTCTGTGTGATCTGAAGACTTATTACACTTGGGGACTGTGAATCCTCCAGACGGTTAGGCGTCGCGTTCAGAGCATCCAAGAGACATTGTGGATTGCCATTGAACGAAGTCTGTGAAGGTTTGGGAGTCTCCTTGAAGACTTACCAGAGTGATTGAGGACTAAGTGACCTTAGCTCAAGGAGAATACGGTGAGGACTTGGTGTCCTGAACTGTGTGTTCAGGACTGGGTGTCCGGGGACTGTGTGTCCTAAGTTTAAATACCTAGCCGCTCCACCAGACGTACAGTTGTCACAGCAACTGGAACTGGTCCAACATATCCATTGTCTTCAATGAGTCACTGTTTCATCTTCACTTCCTCTTCTTACTGTTACACATTGTGAAAGCCATTGCATGCTTGCTTTATCTTTAGTCTTCACAACGTTGAATGTATGAACTGTTTTGGCTTCATAACTTCTTCCTACCTGATCTTATTACACTGCAGTAGTTTGTCATTGTGCTTTCACTCTATTAAATAACATTGACCATGGCTGTGGCCCAGTGTAATCTAACTTCCACTGCATAGTAATAGGCATAATCTTCGCTGTTTGTCTTCATTAACTTCTCGCGTTTTTGAAGACTTTCGTAAAAATCACCTATTCACCCCCCTCTAGTCGATATAACGCACTTTCAATTGGTATCAGAGCTAGGTGCTCCCTTGTTCTGGTGTGATTCGGTTTAACACCTGGAGTTTAGCTATATGTCGAACTTGCAGGGATAATCAAAGTCTCCGCTGCGTTGCCCCGTCTTCGATGGAACTGAATATCCCTACTGGAAGAATAAGATGCCGTATGCATCTTGCAGCCATTTGACGTCGACCTATGGTATGTCATCGAGAACGGCGTTCCCAAGGCTGGAGGAAGGTGTCACTGCTGCTGATGTCAGAAATTCGTTTCAACTAGACTCTACTGCCAAGAACATCATTCGTTGGTCATCTGACCAAAGGACAGTATGGCCGTGTGAGTGCTTTGAAGACATCCAAGCTGGTTTGGGAACTGCTCTCCAAGGTCAATGAAGGCATCTCAACTCAGAGAGATCAAAGAATCAGTGTCCTTCGCCAATCTCTTCAACCGCCTTCAAGCGAAATTGACAATGAGAATGTCCAGCACACATTTGACCGGCCTACTGACATCACAAATGAGCTTCAAAAGCCCTCGGCGCCACTAAGATCACCAAACATGAATTGTCAAGACGCTGCTGAGATCACTTGATAGTTCGTTTGACATCCTGGCCCTGATGATTCAAGAACGTCCTGATTCAAAAACATCGATCCATCTGACATACTTGAGAGGCTCAACACACATGAGTTCAGCTTTTGAGAAAAGAGATATCTACGGTCCAAACTATGGGCGAAACTCGTGCCTGAAGGCAAAAGCTGTTTCTCATCTGAAGAAGAAATCTGACCAGCAGGTTATGGATGATCCTGAAGACATTGGAAGGGAACTTGCAATGCTTAGTGAAAGAAGTTCCAAAAATTCACCAAGAAGAAAGGCTTCAGAAAATCTTCACCGATCAAGCTCAAGATGATGGAAGGTTCTGCTCATGACTACAAGAAGAACATGTCACAAGTGCAAGAAAACTGGACACTTCATCTCTGGAATGTCCACAGTGGGACAATGAGAGCAGAGAAGAAGAAGAAGAGGCAAGGAATATGATTCTGACGACAAGAAGAAGAAAGAAATACTCAAAGTCTTTCTTCCAAAGTCTTCATCTAAGTTCTTCATCACACAAGAAGAGCTCATCTGGCAAGGCCACGTGCGTTTGTTGGAAGGAGATGGATTCAGAGGAGGAGGTCCGCATCTGAGGAGGCAGAGGTGGAGTCTGTGGAGGAGTCTGATTCTGGCATGCGAGGTCTGGCTACAGCATTACGTCGCAAGTCCATCTTCAACATTGAAAGACAATGACTGCATCACCGAACACCGACGCAAATGACAAGAACGACTTCCACTCCTACCTACTGCTTCATGGCACGCCGGTGCCAAGGTAAACACACGCACTACTCGCTATCCAAACATCTAGTGACGATGACTCTGACTGTGATTCAAAACCCAGCTACAAAACACTTTGCTAAATTGCAACTGAACAACAGAAAGCTATTGGAACATATTTCAAAAAAACTGTTTAGACAGAAGCGATGATCTATTGGGTGCTGAAAAATGACTCGATCTGAATCCTTAAATTGAAGACATAAAAAACCTTCACGTTAAGTATCAGGAACTGAAAGATCGTCTTGATACTCTCTCAACAAACTCATTGAAAAGCTTTCCTATGATTATCTTCAAAGGAAGCAATAACTTTGAGGAGAAATTGAGAAGCGGCTCATGAGATCTTTCAAAAGGAAAATGAAGTCACTTCGCGCCGAACAGATCAGTCCCGCCCAGGAAGGATTTGAACCACCATGTCTTAAATTGCATTGAGCGGTGATAATGCTACTTCTGTTTGCTGAATGTTCCACTGCTACTACTGTTGCAATATCCTCAACTGTTTGATTGTGTAACTAACCCCCTCTGCTGAGATATCACTGCTATTGCTGATGAGAATGCTAGGTTGAGACATTGCTTGAAACAGGATGTACAAAAGTCTTTAAAGGGACAACAGACATTATGTGATGTCCTCAAGAAGCAGATTCTGAACCGAAACCCTAGGAAAAGAGGGTGTTGGATTTGTTGAGAAAATCATGCAGATGGCTCTTACTGGAAACCTGAGCAGTACCCCAAAACCACATGGGTTGCTGCAAAGGAACTTTCAGCAGAAGATCCATCCAACTTATCTGGATTCACTTGTGCTAACCCCATTATCATTTGATCTTTGATGCAACTATAAACTGTTTAAGATCAGAATGGTTGAAGTGTTTGCCAGGTACATTGGCTAACTGCAGGAATGGACCGCCTATGTGAAGAGATCTGGGGTTTCCAAAAATGTCTCGGAAAATTCTTCCTGTGATGTCTTTCATGACACCTCACTTGAGAAGACAAACCTCAGACCAAAGGGCTTCATACGGTCCAAAGGCTTCATTACAAACAGAGGACTCATCTGAGTCACACTAACGCAAAATGTTTTGCAGGAAACCATACTCAGACATATGAATATGAGAGCCGTTCATCAAACCGTCATGTTCATATGGACCAAAAATTATTATGCTTATTCCTATGAGTATTGCTGTCCCACCTGATAGGACTGTTTGCTAAGGCTTCAAAGCCAAAATTCAAATGCTGCACTAGACTTATTGCTCTAAGCCACCCTTGAAGATGTGGGGTGTTAAGGAAAGCTTAACTCTCTTTTGTAGGGGAAGGTCTCCAGCAGAAAAACAAGTCTTCTGATGCTTATTGCTGGGGACCTTAAAAAATCTTTGTAGGACGCAAAGATTAAAATGCCCGAATGCATCATTATGTACTTCGTTCCTGAATCGCATGCTACTCTCCTATTAATTCCTAATCTGGATCTAAGTTTTCATAACCCACTGGTGTTCGTCAAATGTTTTATGCTCACAATACCCTTCGTGAAGCCTATCCCCTAACTGCACTGTAGGGTACGACACCAGTTGACTTCAAAGTCTTCCAGAATGGATTGTGACAGTGGTGTACAAATCACATGACTTGGCAAAAAAGAAGCTTCTTATGGACTCAACATTTACGTCCATCGGACAAGAGCCACATCACATTTGCTGACACTGGTAAAAGTTAAGGTATGGGTTCTAGTAGAGTTGCAATCTCAAAGGATCAACACATGGATAAAGTCATGCTTGTTTGAATCCCTTGGCTTCAAACTTAATGTCTGTCTCAATGCTTTGCGATTTGAATATGATCGTAATGTTGGAAAATATCGTGCCTGGTACTAATGGATCTGACAAATCTCTAGTGTTTGAAGGGTATCGGAAAGGTGATTTGTACGTGGTAGATTCTCAGCAGGACCAAAACTTGCAGTATGTCTTCTTGCAAAAGCTTTCAGAATGCTGGCTTTGGCATCGGAGGCTTGGGCATGCTGGCATTGAGGAAACCTCCACACCTTGCGAAGAAGAAGCATGTCATAGGCATCGAAGGCGTCAAGTCAAGGAAAGATCACTTATGCGGTTGCCTGGTGAAGCAGGAAGATGACAAGGGTTAAACATCCTTCGAAGACAATCATGACTTACTACACAACCCTTCGAACTACTTCCACAATGGATCTGTTCGGTCCAACTCAACTACTCAACTTTCACTACTTCTGCTTGCTCTATGGCCTTCGTCATTTGTTGATGATTTACTTCTAGATTACACTTGGGTGCACATAATCCTGTACAAGACTGAAGTGCAGGATTGTCTTCAGACGCTCGCCAATCGAGCTATGAACAATTTTGATTGCCAAGATAAAGCACATCAGAAGTGATAATGGCACTGAATTCAAGAACACTGCCTTGATACATATCTGGATACCTTGGGTATCACACATTGAATTCTCAGCTCCGTACACGCCACAGCAGAATGGCGTCGTTGAACGCAAGAACAGAACACTCATTGAGATGGCCAGAACAATGCTAGATGAATACAAGACTCCAAGAAAATTCTGGACTGAAGCCATTGATACTGCATGCCATACAATCAATCGTGTTTATCTTCACAAGCTTCTAAACAAGACGTCTTATGAACTCCTAATTGGCAAAAAGCCAAATGTCAGTTACTTCAGAGTATTTGGCTCAAGGTGCTGGATCAAGGACCCACATCACACTTCAAAATTTGCACCTAAAGCACATGTGGGCTTTATGCTAGGATATGGAAAGGATTCACACTCCTACAAAGTCTTCAATCTCTTCCATTACAAAGTAGTTGAAACAGTGGATGTGCGGTTTGATGAGACAAATGGTTCACAAAGAGAGCAACTACCAAATGTGCTAGATGAAGTTCCAGCCAGTGAGTCAATCAAGCTTATGGGAACTGGAGAGATTATACCGTCTGAAGCTCATCCTGAAGAAGAACTTATCATCTCAGCACCTGATCAACATGAAGACATTGCTCAACCTGAAGACATTCCTCCCAACAACAACACAGATCAGCAAGAGCAAAGACTTCGCCCTATACATCCTCGTGTTGCAAATGAAGTGCAGATTGACAGAATAATCGACAGCATCAATGCACCTGGTCCACTCACTCGTTCAAGGGCAACTCAGCTAGCAAATTTCTGTGGGCACTTCGCATTCATATCAATATCAGAACCCAAGAAAGTTGAAGAAGCCTTCATGGAACCTGAATGGATTCAAGCTATGCAAGAAGAACTTCAACAATTTGAGCTGAATAATGTATGGGAACTGGTTAAGCGTCCTGATCCACGGAAGCACAGCATAATAGGCACCAAATGGATATACCGCAACAAGCAAGATGAGCATGGTCAAGTTGTCAGAAACAAAGCTCGTCTTGTTGCTCAAGGATATACTCAAGTGGAGGGCATTGACTTTGATGAAACATTTGCTCCTGTGGCTAGGCTTGAAGCCATACGCATACTGCTGGCCTATGCAAATCATCATAACATACTTCTATATCATGGATGTGAAAAGTGCCTTTCTCAATGGCAAGATTGAAGAAGAAGTGTATGTTGCACAACCCTGGCTTTGAAAATCCAAAACATCCTGATATGGTATACAAGCTCAACAAGGCATTGTATGGCCTCAAACAAACCCCTAGGGCCTGGTATGATACACTCAAGTACTTTCTGAAGAGCAAAGGCTTCATACGTGGTTCCCTGGATCCCACTCTTTTCACGAAGACATACGATGGTGAACTGTTTGTGTGCCAAATATATGTGGATGACATTATCTTCGGCTGCACCAATCAGAAGTACAGTGAAGAGTTTGGATATATGATGCAAGAGCAATCAGATGTCCATGATGGGGGAGCTGAAGTTCTTCCTTGGTCTTCAAATACGACAACACGCAATGGCATCTTCATATCTCAAGAGAAGTATCTCAAAGATTGCCTGAAGAAGTTCGGTATGCAAGACTGCAAAGGCTTCACAACACCAATGCCAGCCAACATCATCTGGTCCTGACGACAATGGTAAAGAGTTCGATCAAAAGGTATACCGCTCCATGATTGGTTTTGCTTTATTTATGTGCATCTAGGCCAGATATCATGCTTAGTGTTTGCATGTGTGCTCGATTTCAAGCGGCACCAAAGGAGTCGCATCACCTAGCTGTGAAGCGAATTCTTCGATATTTGGCTCACACCCCAACTCTAGGATATGGTATCCAAAGGGCTCAGAGTTTGATTTGGTTGGATTTTCGGATGCTGATTATGCTGGTGACAAAGTTGATCGCAAGTCTACATCAGGCACATGTCACTTTCTGGGACGATCACTTGTATGTTGGTCTTCAAAGAAGCAGAACTGTGTATCTCTCTCCACTGCTGAATCTGAATACATTGCTGCTGGATCTTGCTGTGCTCAGCTTCTGTGGATGAAGCAAACACTCAAGGATTATGGCATTCATCTGAAGCAAGTGCCACTTTACTGCGACAATGAAAGCGCCATCAAGATTGCCAACAACCCAGTTCAGCACTCGAAGACAGAGCACATTGAAATTCGTCATCACTTTCTTAGGGATCATGTTGTGAAGGAAGATATTGATATCATACACGTCAACACTGAAGAGCAATTGGCAGATATCTTCACCAAGCCCTTGGATGAGAAGAGATTTTGCAAGTTACGGTGTGAGCTAAATATCTTGGAATCCTCAAATGTCCTGTGATCAGGCACACATCCTAACACTTATGCATATGATGACTTAGATGTGCAACGCACAAAGTAAAGTATATCTTCAATCAATGAAGACATACATTCTAAGTGTGAATACATTAATGTGGAATTTGACTTCGGAGCGCCACGATAATTGTGCGCCGTGTCTGGGTCTAATACTTCCTTACGGTGGGTAACGCCACCACCAAACATTCATTTTGAAGTGTTTCTCTCATGGCGTTACCTCGCAATGTCTTCACATTTGGTTTGGCTTTGAACTCAACATGTCTTCATGATTATCTTCACTACGTTGATTATATGGATATATATATATACACTGAGTGTTCTGTCCTCTACAGCATTCACTTATAGCTATGTCTTCTTGGTTGAATCTTTTGAACTAAGTGAATGTGATTGGACCCTAACCTCTCTATGCTTTCTATCTCAAACTCTATCTCTCCAAGTCATATGCATTCTGTTGAAACTGTCGAATGTCTTCACTGTGTCCTCGTCAGCTGAAGACAGAGACAACCATAAAAGTCCGTTTTTAATGCTCATTCCTCCACATAAGATCTGGAGAAGCAGGAACGACCGCCTGACAATTTAGGCATGCGTGGGACGTGGAACAAACCCCAATTTTCCTCTAACTGGCCACTCGTGCCTCAAATGCGAACCGCCAGGGGCACCTGCGTAATAGCGCAGTGCCGCCTCTATCCCTATAAATACACGATTCACTGCGGTCATTATCTCCTTCTTCCACCCTCGCACGAACCCTAGCGCCACCGCTAGCACTCGACGACGCCGGCGACGAAGCGCTTCACTGCCGCAACCTCTCCGACGCCGTTTTCACGCCGACAGCGGACATCGCTCTCTCCGCCGTCGCCGTAGGTGTCTTCCGTCGCCAAGTTAGGGCACGGAGGATCGAACTGCTCGGCCTCAACTCTCACTTCGTCTAGCAGTTCCAAGTGGGGTAAATAAAACCTCTTTTTACAACTTCTTTTGATCCTACAGTTCAGTCACTTTCTGCCATAAGAAGTTTCTCTTCACACCAGTTAAATCTCTCGCTGCATCTCATAACATGCCTAGATATTCACTTGTGCTTCATAAAGTAGTTAGATTCCTCACTTGTACTGATCTATGGGTTCGTACAAATCTGGAACCAACTTCTTATCTACAAGTGAATGTCTTCGCATAATGAGGTCAATGTCTTCTAAACCGATTTTATCTTCAAAATCTTCTGAGAATGCATATGACCTCTTCCCCTTCCCTCGCACCTTAATGCTGTCCAGGTACATGTCCGTGGGAGAATCCTTTGGTTCTCATAGTCTGCATTCATTTGCAGAGTACTTGCAGCATCACATCAACTCGCCTGAAGCCAGTTCTTGCAAAAGGAAGCCTTTGAAGCCTTTGAACATCTTGAAGCCTTCCAAGTTATTCATGGCTTCAGAAACAGCAGCAAGGAAGGGAGGCAGACAGCGACGTGGTGAAACGTCCAAAGATCTGCCTGATGAATTGGCAGAGATGTACAAAACTGATCCTGAAGAAAGCTATGGTCAGCGCAAGACACGAATCCAATGGATTCGAAGATATTGGGCAGAGCAATGGTTCCACTACCGCTTCGTCACTCAGGAATATGCGGAGAAGTGCGCCATCAAGAGACCGTGGGGAGATGTATATACAAAAATCTCGTACCCAGGTCCAGAGTCGAAAGCCATGCTCAAGGCTTCTATCCATGCATGGTGAGAGGACCACAGCCAGCTGAGGCACATCCGTCATCACTTCTCTGGTGCCGCGATGATAATCTCTTCAAAGCGCAACTTTCAGTTTGCACAACAGTCAGCGAAGATAAACAAGAAGAAATTTGGCTTGACTTCAACCCTGGTCCCTCCTCACCAAGGGCAGATGGCACACGCAACGCCGATCCCAATATCATCGGGCCGTATGCCAATCTTGCAGGCCTCATCACTCGCATCCTAGTCCAAGGGACTGCTGTGAATGACCCTCCAGCAGATACTGAGTCAGATGACGCCCCTGCTGCCTCCGAAGCCAAAGCAGAAGAAGCCAAAAGCTCCAAAAGCTTCAAAGCCAGCCGCTTCTCCCAAGATCGCAAGAGTGAAGCCTTTAGCAACTGCACCTCCTGAAGCCAGTGTGCAGTCAGAAGGCTTATCACGAGTGTCCAAGCCCCAAGAAGCCAAGAAGCCTCAGCCACACACAGGCAAAGAGCTCACAGCTGCTGACATTCTGCGCTGCGAAGCCATTGATCTCTCAAGCGATGAAGATCTTGGAGATGATGCTCTTGAGCAGCTCATCAAGAGCAAGGAGGAGGCTGAAATCTTCAACAATCTGCCTCTGTTTGATGTCGCCATCATCCACAACTTCATCGATGAATGGTTTGACACACCAGACATAAGCTTCAATGATCTGCAGCTACCCATAGGCCTCAGCGTTGCCTTTCAAGGTGCAATCGCTTCAGAACTTGCAATAGCCCAGCGAATTGTAGAACTGAAGTAGAAAATTGATCATGAAAAGGCTCAGTTCAAGAAGCACGTGGCCAAGCTCAGTGTGCAAGAAGTGAAAAACTTCAAGATCATGTTGCACGAGCTGAAAGAAAACTTCCTGAAGACGCGTGCCGAAGCTCAAGGCTCACGAGAACGCATGAAGACTTTGGCTGAACGTTGCGTGCAAGCCTACAATGAGGCAGAAAAGCGCAAGGCACTTGGGCGTCCCGGCATTGACCCCAGGATGGCCGCGAAGAAGAAAAAGAAGGCGGTTGTGCCCGAACCTGAAGTGCCAAGGTCAGAACCTGATGCTCCGATCGTCTTCCCCGCTGCAACGACTGGCTCGAAGCCAAAGAGTCGATCAACCGCCTCACAGCACAAGAAGACACGGACTGCAGAGGCTAAAGCTAAGAAGAGAAAACATTCTGAAGCCTCTCCTTCTGAACCCATCATTAAGAAGCACAAGACAAAGAAATCTCGGGCTGCTCCCACAGAGCCCCTGATAGTTGAACCACTCTGCGTCTGCTATCCTGACGCAGATCGTCAGTTGACAGTGCATGAGCTTGCTTACATAGAAGCTCCGCACGCTGAAGTCATTCCAGCAGCCAACCCCAATGCTGCTGAAGACATTGATTCCCAAGACAATGTGCAAGGTGATGCAGCCCTTCCTCAGCTTGAGACAAGCGAACAGATCAGTATTGGTCGTCCATTGACGCCAATCACACAAAATGCGTCGTGGGCAGTACGCCCACAGGAGGAAGATGAGCCCCAAACCCACTGCAACTCCACCAGCGCCTACACTCCATAGGCTTCGCAGAGGGCCAAGGGCTCAGGCGTGCTGAAGACATTCCGGCTGCATCAGCCGAAGAGCAAGCAGAAATACCACAAGCTCCAACTCCCCCGCACCAACAAGAAGCAGTTCTCAAGGAGAACGTGCCTGAAGCTGAAAAATGTTGAGGCTGCCACAAACAATGCCGAAGCAAATGTGGAGCCCTCCCCAACAACAGCTTCAGAAGACACCGAAAGCTACTGCTCCTGAACATTCTGTGCCTGAGTGCTGCCAGGACCACAATTCAACTATCATATTGCGCACAGGCCCCAGGTCCAGAAGCCGATTCCCACGACTACCATAGGTTCCCAGTCCTGCATCAGCTCCTGGTTCCTTCAACATCAACGGCTTCAGGGCAGATAACACGTTTTTCGACCGCTCCAAGAACCCTTATTCAAGGGAACGGATTGTATCAGATAGGTTCTGGAGCCATCAACAGCGCAGCTATTATTCATGCATCCTTTACAACCAAGGCCGCATCTTTCCTCACAAGCGCCTTGAGGTTGAAGCTGTTGCAGGTCTGCCTGGTCTGGAAGAAGCACTGGATTGCTTCAAGCAAGTGGGTTTGCTGCCATTTATCACTGATGAAGAGCACTGGAACGAAGAGCTTCTGCTCCAGTTCTATGCCACTTTGCATATCAAAGGCTATAACAGAGATCCGAAGACATGGATCTGGAGTGGATGACAGGCAATATCCATCATGAAGCCAATGCTTTTCGACCTAATTTGAGCTTACCGGCCTTCCACTCTGGCGAAATTCTTTGAAGAAGGGTGCAATCAATGCTGAAGCAATTGAGAGCATATTTCAGCCGTCTGAGCAGATTATGAGTCAGATGCTCTCAATGATGAAGCCATTGCCTCCTAATGCACCCTATCCAACTAGGTTCTTCGTTGAAGACTTAGAGTACCTGCCCAGAACACTATATCACATCTTAAGGCGGACTCTCTGGCCCGTAAAGGGACACTCTCGATATGCAACGATTGATGGTGCAATGAAGACTCTCATCTTCTGCATTCTTCATGGCAAATGCTTCAATGCACAGGATCTCTTCATCCGTCAATTTGCAGCGTCTGCTTCAGAACTGTTTGGATTAAAGTTTTATGCTCCTTGGGTTATGAGGCTGATCAAGCTTCACTCTGCAATCTCCTATCAACCCTCAGCCCGCAATCATAGGATATTTTTGCCAGATGTGACACATCTGCTGAAGCAATATATCCAGAGCCGGCCAAGCAACCACTAAGTCTTCAGAATGCAGAACACCAGAGCTTCACTCAAAATATTGAAGGTGTTGAAGCTCTCTCCCGAGTGTATCCAATGGCTGGCACCACACGTGCCCCTGCATCAACTGAAGCCACCAACAGCACAGCTGCAAAGAGACCCAAGAAGCGCGCTCGTGCACTCAATGACAGAGAGCTTCTTGTGGCTCTTCACCAAAAGCAAGATAGGCATCACGACTGGCTCAAGAGGCAGATGAGAAGCATCATGCAAGACGTCAATCGCATCAGAAATATGGCAACCAAGAATGCATTTGTCACACACGAGACCTGTCGCCGCACTTGGAAGGGCCTCACCATGATGTGCCCTGAAGCTGAACTGCATGAGGATGGCTTCACAGAGCACTTCAAATTTGACTCCACGCCTCCAAGAAGAGCGGTGATGCGCAGCACACCATCACTTGAAGAGTCAGAGTTCTCTTCTTCTGCTGCCACCGTGTCTGCCCGGATTATTGAAGAAGAAGACGACGCGACATCATCTCCACCTGCTTCAACGCGCGTCGAATCTGCCACAAGCTCGTCTGCCACCGCCGCCAACACTCCACCGACCCTTGCTGCGCCTGGGAACGCGTAGACCTCTATGTCTTCAAACTTTTTTGTCATCACTGACAAAGGGGAGAAAGCATATGATGGTTATAGTCTTCAAGCGGGGCACTATGGCGGGTGCCTTCATATTTTGCTACATTTTGCTTC
>NW_024112743.1:0-12912 GCF_003073215.2 Triticum urartu | reverse complement strand
CAAATGAGAAATAAAGTGCAGCAAGGTGGCCCAATCCTTTTTGTAGCAAAGGACAAGCCTGGACAAACTCTTATATAGAGAAAAGCGCTCCCGAGGACACATGGGAATTATCATCAAGCTAGTTTTCATCACGATCATATGATTCGTGTTCGGTACTTTGATAATCTGATATGTGGGTGGACCGGTACTTGGGTGCTGTCCTTACTTGGACAAGCATCCCAACTTATGATTAACCCCCATTGCAAGCATCTGCAACTACAACAGAAGTATTAAGGTAAACCTAACCATAGCATGAAACATATGGATCCCAAATCAACCCCTTACGAAACAACGCATAAACTAGGGTTTAAGCTTCTGTCACTCTAGCAACCCATCATCTGCTTATTACTTCCCAATGCCTCCCTCTAGGCGCAAACAATGGTGAAGTGTCATGTAGTCGACGTTCACATGACACCACTAGAGGGATGACAACATATATCTCATCAAAATATCGAACGAATACCAAATTCACATGACTACTAATAGCAAGACTTCTCCCATGTCCTCATGAACAAACGTAACTACTCACAAAGCATATTCATGTTCATAATCAGAGGGGTATTAATATGCATAATGGATCTGAACATATGATCTTCCACCAAGTAAACCAACTAGCATAAACTACAAGGAGTAATCAACACTACTAGCAACCCACAGGTACCAATCTGAGGTTGGAATACAAAGATTGGATACAAGAGATGACCTAGGGTTTGAGATGAGATGGTGCTGGTGAAGATGTGATGGAGATTGACCCCCTCCCGATGAGAGGATCGTTGGTGATGACGATGGCGATGATTTCCCCCCCAGAGGGAAGTTTCCCCGGCAGAACAGCTCCGCCGGAGCCCTAGATTGATTCCGGCAAGGTTCCGCCTCGTAGCGGCGGTGTCTCATCCCGAAAGCTGGCTTATGATTTTTTCCTCATCGAAAGACTCCATATAGCAGAAGATGGGCATCGGAGGGCCACCAGGGGGCCCACGAGGCAGGGGTCGCGCCCAGGGGGGTAGGGCGCGCCCTCCACCCTCGTGGGCTGGGTGTGGCCCCCCTCTGGAACTTCTTGCGCTTAGTATTTTTTTATATATTTTGAAAATGACTTCCGTGAAGTTTCATGACTTTTGGAGTTGTGAAGAATAGGTCTCTAATATTTGCTACTTTTCCAGCCTAGAATCCCAGCTTCCGACATTCTCCCTCTTTATGTAAACCTTGTAAAATAAGAGAGAATAGGCATAAGTATTGTGACATAATGTGTAATAACAGCCCATAATGTAATAAATATCGGTATAAAAGCATGATGCAAAATGGACGTATCAGGGCACCCGGCAACGTCTTTGCCGGCGGCTCCTGGGAGCTCAGCGAGAAAGTACTTGCCAGGGCCTTCCTTCGCTCGACGGACGGTTGAGTTAATTGAAGCACAAAGGTACCTGGTTCCACAGGCAACTTTAGGGCAGCGCGCTTCGACAGGTTGTCAGCAATGCCGTTCTCCGCTCGAGGAACATGCTCTGCTTGCAATCCGTCAAAATGCTCTTCCAACTTCCTCACTTCATCTATGTAGGCCTCCATCAACGAGCTCTGGTAATCCTTGTTGACTTGCTTAATGACGAGCTGCGAATCACCTCTCAGGATGAGCTTCTTGATTCCGAGGTCTGCCGTGATCCTCAGACCGGCAAGCATTCCCTCGTACTCCGCCGTGTTGTTCGTTGATTTTTCCTGGGGAAAGTGCATCTGGGTCACGTACTTGAGGCACTCTCCGGTGGGTGCAATAAGTAGCACACCGGCACCAGCACCTTGCAGTGAGAAAGCTCCATCAAAGTACATAATCCAATCACGGTATGTCTCCTTGCTGGGTAGGGCGGTCTCTTGAATCTCTTGTCGAGCGTCGGAGTCCATTCTGCTATGAATTCTGCCAAGGCTTGTCTCTTAATCGTTGAAGTACTTTCAAACTTGAGGCCAAATCTCGACAGCTCCAATGCCCACTCCACAATCCTCCCCGTCACATCTGGGTTGTGCAAAATCCGTTGCAAAGGGAGGCGGGTGACGACGGTGATCTCGTGTGCTTGGAAATAGTGATGCAGCATTCTCGAGGCCATGAGGAGGCCGAAAAGTTGCTTCTGTATACCAGAATATCTAGATATAGCCCCCCTGCAAGAGGGAATTGACAAAATAAACGGGGTGCTGCACCACCTTCTTCCTCTGTCCCACTTCGCCCATCTGCTCAGACTCTGCCTTGTCGGGATCGGGCCTTGCCGGGGGTTCCGCCTTGCCGGCGTCAGGCTCTGCCGAGGAGGGCCCCGGCCCGCCATCTGATGGCTCTGCCGCTACTGCTGCTTCTTCCTCAAGTTCCCTCTGCGCCACCAGTGCAGCACTGACCACTTGATTTGTTGCTGCTAAGTACAACAACAACGGCTCTTGTGGTTTAGGCGCAACTAGTATTGGCGTGGAAGAAAGGTACCTCTTCAAATTTTGCAGCGCTACCTCTGCCTTCGGAGTCCACTTTACTAGACCCTCCTTTTTCAAAACTTTTAAAAAGGGGAGGGCGCGCTCAGAAGATTTGGAGATGAACCTACTCAGGGCAGCAATGTAGCCGGCGAGCTTACGGACGTCTTTGACCCGTTTTGGCGCCTCAATCTGTTCAATTGCCTTGATTTGTTGGGATTTGCTTCGATTCCGCGTTGAGACACAAAGAACCCAAGAAGTTTGCCAGAGGGGACACCTAACATGCACTTCTCTGGGTTGATCTTAAGGTTGATCTTGCGCAGATTTGCAAATGTTTCTTCTAAATCTTGCACGAGCGTGGCCGTGTCCTTGGTTTTGACCACTATGTCGTCCATATAAGCTTCAATATTTCTATGTAGCTAGGGCTCAAAACCAATCTAGACTTCTTGGGCAAACGTTGAACTAGCGCTCTTCAACCTGAAAGCCATTCATACAAAATAGTACGTACCACATGGCACTACTGCAGGATGCTGCTAACGCGACACTATGATCAGAGACCCTTCATGAACTGTGTCTGATGGAGTAATCGCAAACGGTGGTGTATGAAAACCATCAAAAAAGGTGCAAAACATTTGCGATGGAGGATGCATGAAACATGGTCCAGATTTTAGTTGCACATGCGATTCAGGCCACACAGTTAACCCGTTCGAACTGTCTGCGATGAGGCAGAGCAACAGAAATGGGCAGCCATATCAATGTGTGTGCGATATACGGCATACAGTTTGCTCCGATGAACCGTCTGCTATTAGGGAGTGCAACATAAATGGTTAGCCACATCAAGGTGTGTGTGATATAGGGCATACGGTTCACTCGGACGAATTGTTTTCGATTAGCAAATGCAACAGAAACTGTTCAACTTAACAAGATGTGTGTGATACGTGGCAAACAGCCAACTCGGATGAACTGTTTGCGATGAGAATTTACAACACATACGGTTAATACAGTTAGTTCGTGTGCGATTCTGTGTGTACAAAAAACTTTGAAAAATGCAAACTAGTTGCTTGCGGTGGCTAGGAGTATCGCACACGATGCGTCTGCGAGTTCTCGTGTGCGATGATTAGTAAGTTACACATGCGTCTGCGAGTACACGGCCGCAAGGGTGCTATGCTGATCATGGAGTCCGAGAAGACCATCGTCGGAAGGCTGCCAACTCATCCTTTTAGCTTATATTTTATTATAAGTGTATGCATATGTAGGTCGTGAGTGTTTTGGGCCTTGCCGCATTTGGCATTTTAAATTATCCTGAATATGTAAGACAATTATTAAGAATTATTAACATTTGCCATTGTAACTTTGCCTCAATGGCGAGCAGAGCGCGCAGGGACGCCAAAGCGGAGCACGCCGCGGCCGCCTGAATGGCGAGCAACCACGTGGTCAACCTTCTGCCATCAACAAATTTTGACCTTGTTTCTCGTCACATTGCTGATTACAATGCAATAAGTAATTGCAAATTTGTTCACAGCTCTCAAACTAATATGTGTTCATACTTAGACTACCCACAATGGGAGTAACATAGGTAGTAACATCACACGTATCTAGATAAAATAGTTGATGTGGCAAGCAATAAATGAAGAAAGAGAGGCATGTGGTAACATAGCTAGTTACTACTAGTATGAGTAACATCACACATATCAAGGCAAGATGAGTCTATAGCCTAATAAATAAAGTGTTGCATGTTACCAAACATATGTTACTCCCCACTATAGAGGTAGTAACATAGAGCTGTAACATGGGCATGTTACTACTCTATGTTATTACCCATTGTGGCTAGTCTTAGCAACGGCTATAAAACTACCCACCTCGAAATTACTTCACAGTTCCCTCTCCTCATCACCCAAAACTAGTTTTCTCTGTCAAGTCGTTGCCATGACCGGGTAGGAGGAGTTTAGGGGTACATATAACTAGGCAGCAAAGACCAAGGCCGCGGAGCACTAGAGAGGTCCCGCCGACGAAGCCGCAGCCGCAACAGAGATGTCCGGGGCGGCGCACGGAGCCTCGAACGAGCTCTTCATCGGGCACGTGAGGGCTCTCACAAGCACATTCGCGGCGTCGGCCATTGCGACGAGCTGGCCTTCCTGAGTCCTTCGCCGGTGACGATGACATTCTCACTGTCGTCACTACATAGCAGGAGCTAGTCGGCGGCTTGATGAAGCTTGCTCAAGATCAGCGATTGCTCGGTTGACAAGGCGACCGGCTCGTCGAGCAACTATGGAAGAGATGAGAAGCTCCTCAAGTTGGTCGCGAGAAGGGAGGAGGAGCCGCCGGATGGAAGATGTTGCATGAGCAGGAGCAGTGCCTCAGAGATGACGCTGAAAAGCGGTCGTCGAGGAACTGATGGGGTGGCTGAGGAAGCTCCGAATCGAGCACTGAAGAAGGAGGTGGAGGAATCTGTGGCTGCTTTCAAGCATGTCGTGAGGAATTGAGAAGGAGCGGGAGGATTTCGCGACCCGGTGATCCATCGGACGAGTAGAGGACAGTAGCGACCAGATCATTGTCTGCAATTTCTTATTCTCTTGCCCCGTTGTCCTTCCGGCTTTGCCGCATGTGGCATTTTGAATTATCCGAAAATATGTAAGACAATTATTATGTGCGCCATTGTAAATTTGTCATCGTATTATCCGTTGCCATTTTATTTGTGGTCGCATTATCCGTTGCCTATGTGGCAATTTAAATTTGGGCGGAATACTAGTTGAAAACACGAACAAAGCAAATGCTGCCATGGGAATCCCAAGCCAACACCCCTCCGTTCCAAGGGTTGGCCTTTTTCAATTTTAACCCATTATGGAGAAGTTGTGAGCGTGGCGGGCGGCGGCTGTGCATGGAGGTCAAAGATCTCGCTTCCCGGTGAGCATGGGCGGCCTTGCTGCTCGCACGTGTCCCGTCGAGCCTGCGAGGTGGAAAGGATGCACGCATCCCGTCGAGCCTATGCGGCGGACTGCTCGCACTCGTCACGTCGAAGCTGCACGGCGGACTTCTCATGCTCTTCCCGTCTAATCAAACAGCTGCACGCACGCCAATAAGTATGGTTAAATTTCGACACGGTAAATATAATACAACCGTTTGCAATATTAACGTGTCAGTTTTTTTCTAAAAAGGACTTCGTTGGCTACTAATGTGTGCGCCTCTTCTCAAACTGGACGATTTTTCTTACCACGGCATATATGTGCCATGTCATGAAACCATACCAAGTTTCATGTTTTTTTGGGTGACTTTTTTATTTACAGGGATTTAAAAACAGAGATTCTCATTGTTTCAGGACGACGACAAGTTTGTAATTCATTCTCATTCCTTAAACGAGACCTAAACATGCACCCAATGACACATGTACGATTTCCCACCCATTTTGCTTCACTGGAGCATGTGGTTGTAGTTCAAATTTGAATTATTGACTATATTAAATGCATAGAAATCTTAGTAATTAGTAATATATATATACAATGGCCAAACGAACCATGAGCAGTTTCAAATTTCAGCCCGACACTCCTGTTATTCTATGTTTCCTGTAAAAAACAAAGTTCAAGGCGAGAAGAGGCATCAATTATCGTTTCTCCCACAAGAGGGGCATGTTTCCCTACCGGAACCACGAGGGTTGCGACAGGCTCCGGTTTGTAAAAGGCTTGTAATATAGCTTCGCCCCAATTGGACAATTATATATACCATGTAGTGACACCATACCAAGTTTCATGATTTCCTGGCGAGTTTTGGATTTACAGACATTTAAAAACCGAGATTCGCAATGTTTGTGGCCAGGCCAGGACGGTGAGACGGTTTAATTCGTTCCATGGGACCTAAACATGCACCCTAAGGAAACATGTACTTTTTTCTAGCCATTTTGGTGCACTGGAGCATGTATTTGTAGTTCGGATTTGAATGATGGACATTATGCTAGAAAACTCAATTAATGAATAAAGGGTCAAACGAACCCTGATAATTTCAAAGTTCAGCCCGAATTCAGTTGTTCCGTGTTGTGTGTAGAAGAAAATACGAGGCTATAAGAGGGAGTGATTATGTTTGTCGCACAAGGGGAACAACGTTTCTTATCGAAACCACGAGGGTTTCTTGCGACAAGGCTCCAGTTTGTAAGAGGTTTGTAATTAAACTTTTGGCCGCAAATTGGCAATGTTTTACCACAACATATATGTGCCATTGATACGTCTCTGTCGTATTCTATAATTATTGATTGTTCCTTGCAATAATTCTACAACTTTCATATACTTTTGGTAACTTTTTATACTATTTTTGGGACTAACATATTGATCCAGTGCCCAGTGCTAGTTCCTGTTTGTTGCATGTTTTTGTTTCGCAGAAATCCATATCAAACGGAGTCCAAACGGGATAAAAAACTGACGGAGATTTTTTTGGAATATGTGATTTTTTGGAAGAAGAAATCACCGCGAGGACCAATGGCCGAGGGGCCATGAGAGGGGGCGCCCTAGGGGGGTCAGGCGCGCCCTGGGCCTCGTGGCCACCCCGTAAGGAGGTTAGTGCCCTTCTTTCGCCGCAATAAAGCTAATATCCTGATAAAAATCGTGCCCAAAATTTCAGGCCCAATCGGAGTTATGGATCTCGGGAATATAAGAAACGTGAAAGGGCAGAATCTGGAACACAGAAACAAGAGAGGGAGAGAGACATATCCAATCTCGGAGGGGCTCTCGCCCCTCCTGCCATGGAGGCCATGGACCAGAGGGGAAACCCTTCTCCCATCTAGGGAGAAGGTCAAGGAAGAGAAGAAGAAGGGGCTCTCTCCCCCTCTCTCCCGGTGGCGCCGGAACGCCGCCGGGGCCATCATCATCACCGCAATCTACACCAACAACTTCACCGCCATCATCACCAACTCTTCCCCCCTCTATGCAGCGGTGTAACCCCTCTTTTACCCGCTGTAATCTCTACTTAAACATGGTGCTCAACTGCTATATATTATTTCCCAATGATGTATGGCTATCCTATGATGTTTGAGTAGATCCATTTTGTCCTATGGGTTAATTGATGATCGTGATTGGTTTGAGTTGCATGTTTTATTATTGGTGTGTCCTATGGTGCTCTCCATGTCGCGCAAGCGTGAGGGATTCCCCGCTTGTAGGGTTTGCAATATGTTCATGATTTCTTATGGTGGGTGGCGTGAGTGACAGAAGCACAGACCCGAGTAAGTAGGTTTGCGTATGGGAGTAAAGAGGACTTGATGCCTTATAATGCTATGGTTGGGTTTTACCTTAATGATCTTTAGTAGTTGCGGATGCTTGCTAGAGTTCCAATCATAAGTGCATATGATCCAAGAAGAGAAAGTATGTTAGCTTATGCCTCTCCCTCAAATAAAATTGCAATAATGATTACCGGTCTAGTTATCGATTGCCTAGGGACAAATAACTTTCTTGTGTGACAACAAGCTCTCTACTAAACTAACTTAGTTGTGTCTTTATCTAAACAGCCCCTACTTTTTATTTACATGCTCTTTATTATCTTGCAAACCTATCCAACAACACCTACAAAGTACTTCTAGTTTCATACTTGTTCTAGGTAAAGCGAACGTTAAGCGTGCGTAGAGTTGTATCGGTGGTCGATAGAACTTGAGGGAATATTTGTTCTACCTTTAGCTCCTCGTTGGGTTCGACACTCTTACTTATCGAAAGAGGCTACAATTGATCCCCTATACTTGTGGGTTATCAAGACCTTTTTCTAGCGCCATTGCCGGGGAGTTATAGCGTGGGGTGAATATTCTCGTGTGTGCTTGTTTGCTTTATCACTAAGTAATTTTTATTTGCTATTCTAAGTTGTTCTCTATCTTTAGTTATGGATATGGAACACGAAATACCAAAAAAATTAGGTTTACTTGCTACTCATGGAGATGGGGAACCTCCTAAAACCCTCGATGCTCATTATGTGAAAGATATTATGTACTACTTTGATAATCCTGAGAAAACCCCATTCAACTTTATAATGGGAGTAACGTTGGATCAACGTGAATACTTTAGGGATTATCGCTTGACTCAAAAAGGGAAACTATTATGGGATCAAATTTATATGTTGCATTGGTATGCTCGGAAACTATGCTTGAGATATGATTACTTGTTGCTCTAGGATGAAGGCTCCACACCTTCCCTTTTCATGTGAATTTAATGATGATGAAACCTTGGCTTCTTATGCTAATGGTATATATGATTATTATGATGTGGAACAAATAGAAGAATTCGTTGCTTTTATGGGTGCTTATGAAATTGAATCTTTGTTTAAAGAGTTTGAAGATTTTGATGATTCAGTTTATAGACCTGAAAATTTAGCTATCCTTAAATATTGCTATGAGAATTATAAATACAATTATGATATTGATGAATTTATTGAGAAAGTCTCCTGCTGTCCGAGAAGAGACTAATATTTTGCAGGAGTCTATGGAAGAAGAAATTGATGAAACTGTGAGCTCATTGGATGAAAAATGATGAGGAGAGCGAAGAACAAAGGAGGAAGAGCGGATTAGCTACCCGTGCCACCTCTAAATGAGAGTAACTCTTCACTCAATACATTGTTTAAATTTCCCCTTCGTGCTACCAGAAGGATGATTGCTATGGATGATTGTTATAATCTGTTGATTCTTTTGAAAATATCCCTTTTGATGATGCTTGCTATGCTTGTGGCCAATATGCCATATGAATTAATGCTTATGAGATGAACTTGCTATAGTTCCTTATGTTAAACATGAAATTGGAGAAGTCCTATTATCGGAGAAGTTGGCCCTTATTCAGGATTATATTGATGGGTTGCGTTTCACTACTACACATGATGATTTTGATGAATATAATATGCATGTGCTTTCTGCTCCTACTTGCAATTATTATGAGAGAGGAACTACTTCCGCCTCTCATGTTTCCAATATGATAAAATTGCAAGAAACTGTTTATACTATGCATTGGCCTTTACTATGTGTGCATGAATTGTTCTTTTATGACATGCCGATGCATAGGAAGAGAGTTAGACTTCGTTGTTACATGATATATGTTGCTTTGTGCTCACTACTAAATCACAAATCATTGTTAATTAAAATTGGCTTTGATATACCTTGGGATCCGGGTGGATTCATTACTTGAGCACCTTATGCCTAGCTTAATGGCTTTAAAGAAAGCGTTGCCAGGGAGACAACCCGGAAGTTTTAGAGAGTAATTTATTTCTGTTGAGTGCTTTTTATATTTTTTTAAAAACAAAAATAAAAATAAAGAGGGGAACCCAAAACTTTTCAAAAAGGAAAGTGAAAGTGAGAGAGACAAGCATTGTTGAAGTGGGGGAGCTCCTTGAACTTTGTTCATGCTCACGGAAACTTTGTGAATCTTGATTACAGAAACTTTTCAAAAAAATAATTATCCCCTTGTACAATTCCATTTTATAAAAATAATGTGCCAAGATTTCCTTTAGGATGTTTACATTGCTTGTTGGTTTGTGCGGTGCAGAACAGAAACTTTGGCTGTAGTGCGTGATTTTACATTTTTTTACTGGAACGTCAAACGGTTCTGAAACTTTTTGCACTGTCTTTATATACAAATTTTTTATTTTCCTAATTTTTCAGAATTTTTGGAGTACCAGAAGTATGGTGAATGTTCAGATTACTACAGACTGTCCTGTTTAAGACAGATTCTGTTTTTGATGCATAGTTTGCTTGTTTTGATGAAACTATCGATTTCTATCAGTGGATTAAGCCATGGAAAAGTTATATTACAGTAGCTACAATGCAAAAACAAAATATGAATTGGTTTGCAACAGTACTTAGAGTAGTGATTTGCTTTATTATACTAACGGATCTTACCGAGCTTTCTGTTGAGTTTTGTGTGGATGAAGTGTTCGAAGATCGAGGAGGTCTCGATGTGAGGAGAAGGAGGAGAGGCAAGAGCTCAAGCTTGGGGATGCCCAAGGCACCCCAAGTAAATATTCAAGGAGACTCAAGCGTCTAAGCTTGGGGATGCCCCAAAGGCATCCCATCTTTCTTCAACAAGTATCGGTATGTTTTGGATTCGTTTCGTTCAGTGCGATATGTGCAAATCTTGGAGCGTCTTTTGCATTTAGTTTTCACTTTTCTTTGATGCACCATGCTGGTATGAGATAGTCCTGGTTGATTTATAGAATGCTCTTTGCACTTCACTTATATCTTTTGAGTATGGCTTTATAGAATGCTTCATGTGCTTCACTTATATCATTTGAAGTTTGGATTCCTGTTTCTCTTCACTTAGAAAACCGCCATTTGTAGAATGCTCTTTTGCTTCACTTATATTTGTTAGAGCGTGGGCATATATTTTGTAGAAATAAATTAAACTCTCTTGCTTCACTTATATCTATTTAGAGAGATGACAGGAATTGGTCATTCACATGGTTAGTCATAAAATCCTACATAAAACTTGTAGATCACTAAATATGATATGTTTGATTCCTTGCAATAGTTTTGCGATATAAAGATGGTGATATTAGAGTCATGCTAGTGGGTAGTTGTGGATTGTAGAAATACTTGTGTTGAAGTTTGTGATTCCCGTAGCATGCACGTATGGTGAACCGTTATGTAACAAAGTTGGAGCATGAGGTATTTATTGATTGTCTTCCTTATGGGTGGCGGTCGGGGACGAGCGATGGTCTTTTCCTACCAATCTATGCCCCAAAGGAGCATGCGCATAGTACTTTGTTTTGATGACTAATAGATTTTTGCAATAAGTATGTGAGTTCTTTTATGACTAATGTTGAGTCCATGGATTATACGCACTCTCACCCTTCCATCATTGCTAGCCCTTCGGTACCGTGCATTGCCCTTTCTCACCTCGAGAGTTGGTGAAAACTTCGCCGGTGCATCCAAACCCCATGATACGATACGCTCTATCACACATAAGCCTCCTTATATCTTCCTCAAAACAGCCACCATACCTACCTATTATGGCATTTCCATAGCCATTCCGAGATATATTGCCATGCAACTTCCATCATCATCATATACATGACTTGAGCATTCATTGTCATATTGCTTTGCATGATCATAAGATAGCTAGAATGATATTTTTCATGGCTTGTCCGTTTTTTCATATCTTTGCTATGCTATATCATTGCACATCCTGGTACAGTGCCAGAGGCATTCATATAGAGTCATATCTTTGTTCTAGTATCGAGTTGTAAGTAAAATAAAAGTGTGATGATCATCATTATTAGAACATTGTCCCATGTGAGGTTATCAAAATAAAAGTGGCCAAAGAAGCCCCTCCAAAAAGAGAGAGGCCAAAGACGCCTACAAAAAAAGAAAAGAAAAAGAAAAAAGAGAAAAAAAATGAGAGAAAAGAGAGAAGGGGACAATGTTACTATCCTTTTACCACACTTGTGATTCAGAGTAGCACCATGTTTCTACATATAGAGAGTCTCTTGAGTTATCACTTTCATATACTAGTGGGAATTTTCATTATAGAACTTGGCTGTATTTCCAACGATGGGATTCCTCAAATGCCCTAGGTCTTGATGAGCAAGCAAGTTGGATGCACACCCATTGATTTCGGTTTGAGCTTTCATACACTTATAGCTCTAGTGCATCCATTTGCATGGCAATCCCTACTCCTCACATTGACATCAATTGATGGGCATCTCCATAGCCCATTGATTAGCCGTGTCGATGTGAGACTTCCTTCCTTTTTGTCTTCTCCACACAACCTCCACCATCATATTCTATTCCATCTATAGTGCTATGTACATGGCTCAAGCTCATGTATTGTGTGAAAGTTGAAAAGGTTTGAGAACATCAAAAGTACGAAACAATTGCTTGGCTTGTCATCGGGGTTGTGCATGAGTTGAATGCTTTGTGTGGTGAAGATGGAGCATAGCCAGACCATATGATTTTGTAGGCATAACTTTCTTTGGCCATGTTATTTTGAAAAGACGCGATTGCTTTATTAGTATGCTTGAAGTATTATTTGTCTAAATGTCAAATGATAGACTATTGCTTTGCATCACTCGTGTCTTAATATTCATGCTATGATTAGATTACATGATCAAGATTATGCTAGGTAGCATTCCACATCAAAAATTATCTTTTTAATCATTTACCTACCCGAGGACAAGCAGGAATTAAGCTTAAGGATGTTGATACGTCTTCGTCGTATCTATAATTTTTGATTGTTCCATGCCAATATTCTACAACTTTCATATACTTTTGGCAACTTTTTATACTATTTCTGGGACTAACATATTGATCCAGTGCCCAGTGGCAGTTCTTGTTTGTTGCATGTTTTTTGTTTCGCAGAAAATCCATATCAAACGGAGTCCAAACGGGATAAAAACTGACGGAGATTTGTTTTGGAATATATGTGATTTTTGGGAAGAAGAATCAACGCGAGACGATGCCCGAGGGGGCCACGAGGCTGGGGGCGCGCCCCAGGGGGT
>NW_024112742.1:0-98572 GCF_003073215.2 Triticum urartu | reverse complement strand
AGGATCGATGTAACCATTTACGACAAGCTCTTTGTCACCTGATAAACGAGAAACATATCCTTAGTCCTTTTTGGGTATTTTAGGATGTTCTTGACCGTTGTCTAGTGATCCACACCCGGATTACTTTGGTACCTCCCTGATAAAGTTATAGCAAGGCACACATCAGGTCTGGTACACAACATTGCATACATGATAGAACCTATGGCCGAGGCATAGGGAATAACTTTCATTTTCTGTCTATCTTCTGCAGTGGTCGGGCATTGAGTCTGACTCAACTTCACACCTTGTAACACAGGCAAGAACCCTTTCTTTCACTGGTCCATTTTGAACTTCTTCAAAACTTTATCAAGGTATGTGCTTTGTGAAAGTCCAATTTAGCATCTTGATCTATCTCTATAGATCTTGATGCCCAATATATAAGCAGCTTCACCGAGGTCTTTCATTGAAAAATTCTTATTCAAGTATCCTTTTATGATATCCAGAAATTTTGTATTATTTCCAATCAACAATATGTCATCCACATATAATATTAGAAATGCTACAGAGCTCCCACTCACTTTCTTGTAAATACAAGCTTCTCCATAGGTCTGTATAAAACCATATGCTTTGATCACACTATCAAAACGTACATTCCAACTCCGAGAGGCTTGCACCAGTCCATAAATGGATCGCTAGAGCTTGCACACTTTGTTAGCACCTTTAGGATCGACAAAATATTCAGGTTGCATCATATACAACTCTTCTTTAGGAAATCCATTAAGGAATACAGTTTTGACATCCATTTGCCAAATTTCATAATCATAAAATGCGGCAATTGCTAACATGATTCAGACTGACTTAAGCATCGCTATGGGTGAGAAGGTCTCATCATAGTCAACTCCTTGAACTTGTCGGAAACCTTTTGCAACAAGTCGACTTTGTAGATAGTAACATTACCATCAGCGTCAGTCTTCTTCTTGAAAATCCATTTATTCTCTATGGCTTGCCGATCATCGGGCAAGTCAATCAAAGTCCATACTTTGTTCTCATACATGGATCCCATCTTAGATTTCATGGCCTCAAGCCATTTCGCGGAATCGGGGATCATCATCGCTTCCTCATAGTTCGTAGTTTGTCATGGTCTAGTAACATGACTTCTAGAACAGGATTACCGTACCACTCTGGTGTAGAATGTGCTCTGATTGACCTATGAGGTCCGGTAGTAACTTGATTTGATGTTTCATAATCATCATCATTAACTTCCTCACTAATTGATGCAGGCATCACTAGAACTGATTTCTGTGATGAACTACTTTCTAATTCAAGAGAAGGTACAACTACCTCATCAAGTTCTACTTTTCTCCCACTCACTTCTTTCGAGACAAACTCCTTCTCTAGAAAGGATCCATTCTTAGCAACAAATATCTTGCCTTCGGATCTGTGATAGAAGGTGTACCCAACAGTTTCTTTTGGGTATCGTATGAAGACAGATTTCTCCGATTTGGGTCCGATTATTCTCTGATTTAAATGAATAACCGTCTCACATTAAACAAGATCCAGATATAATGTTCATGCTCAAGGCTGGCACCAAATAACAATTATTCAGGTCTAAAACTAATCCTGAAGGTAAATGTAGAGGTAGCGTGCCGACGGCGATCACATCGACGTTGGAACCATTTCCGACGTGCATCGTCACCTCGTCCTTAGCCAATCTTCGTTTAATCCATAGCCCCTGTTTCAAGTTGCAAATATGAGCAACAGAACCAGTATCAAATACCCAGGCGCTACTACGAGCATTAGTAAGGTACACATAAATAACATGTATATCAAATATACCTTTCACTTTGCCATCCTTCTTATCCACCAAATACTTGGGGAAGTTCCGCTTTCCAGTGACCAGTCCCTTTGTAGTAGAAGCACTTAGTTTCAGGCTTAGGTCCAGACTTGGGCTTCTTCCCGGGAGCAGCAACTTGCTTGCTATTATTCTTGAAGTTCCCCTTCTTCCCTTTGCCCTTTTTCTTGAAACTAGTGGGCTTGGTAACCATCAACACTTGATGCTTCTTGATTTCTACCTCTGCATCTTTAAGTACTGCGAAGAGCTCGGGAATAGTCTTTTCCATCCCTTGCATTTTATAGTTCATCACGAAGCCTTTGTAGCTTGGTGGCAGTGATTGAAGAACTTTGTCAATAACACTATCATCTGGAAGATTAACTCCCAGCTGAGTCAAGTGATTATGATACCCAAAGATTTTGAGTATGTGTTCACTGACAGAACCGTTCTGCTCCATCTTGCAGCTATAGAACTTGTTGGAGACTTCATATCTCTCAACTCGGGCATTTGCTTGAAATATTAACTTAACCTCCTGGAACATCTCATATGGTCCATGATGTTCAAAACATCTTTGAAGTCCCAATTCTAAGCCGTAAAGCATGGCACACTGAACTATCGAGTAGTCATTAGATCAAGCTTGCCAGACGTTCATAACATCAGCATCTGCTCCTGCTGCAGGCCTTTCACCTAGCGATGCATCAAGGACATAATTCTTCTGTGCAGCAATGAGGATAATCCTCAAGTTACGGACCCAGTCTGTTTAGTTGCTACCATCATCTTTCAACTTAGCTTTCTCTAGGAACACATTAAAATTCAAGGTAATGGTAGCACGGGCCATTGATCTACAACATGGATATGCAGAAATTATCAGGACTAAGTTCATGATAAAATAAGTTCAATTAATCATATTACTTAAGAACTCCCACTTAGATAGACATCCCTCAAGTCATCTAAATGATACGTGATCCAAATCAACTAAACCATGTCCGATCATCACATGAGATGGAGTAGTCATCAATGGTGAACATCTCTATGTTGATCATATCTACTATATGATTCATGTTCGACCTTTCGGTCTCCAGTGTTCCGAGGCCATGTCTGTACATGCCAGGCTCGTCGAGTTTAACCTGAGTATTCCGCATGTGCAGAACTATCTTACACCCGTTGTATGCGAACATAGAGCCTATCACGCCTGATCATCACATGGTGTCTCAGCACGACGAATTGTCGCAACGGTGCATACTCAGGGAGAACACTTATACCTTGAAATTTTAGTTATGGGATCATCTTATAATGCTACCGCCGTACTAAGCAAAATAAGATGCATAAAAGATAAACATCACATGCAATCAAAATATGTGACATGATATGCCCATCATCATCTAGTGCTTTTGAACTCCATCTCCAAAGCATCGTCATGATCTCCATTGTTACTGGCTTGACACCTTGATCTCCATCGTAGTGTCGTGGTCGTCTCGCCAACTATTGCTTCTACAACTATCGCTAACGCATAGTGATAAAGCAATTACATGGCGTTTTCATTTCATACAATAAAGAGACAACCATAAGGCTCTGTCGGTTGCTAGTAACTTTTACAAAACATGATCATCTCATACTATAACATATATCACATCATTTCTTGACCATATCACATCATAACACGCCTTGCAAAAACAAGTTAGACGTCCTCTACTTTGTTGTTGCAAGTTTTACGTGGCTGCTACGGGCTTCTAGCAAGAACCATTCTTACCTACGCATCAAAAACACAATGATTTTTTGTCAAGTGTGTTGTTTTAACCTTCAACAAGGACCAGCCGTAGTCAAATTTGATTCAACTAAAGTTGGAGAAACAGACACCCGCCAACCACCTTTATGCAAAACTAGTTGCATGTCTGTCGGTGGAACAGGTCTCATGAACATGGTCATGTAAGGTTGGTCCAGGCCGCTTCATCCAACAATACCACCAAATCAAAATAAGAAATTGGTGGTAAGCAGTATGACGATCACTGCCCATAACTCTCTGTGTTCTACTCGTGCATATCATCTACGCATAGACCGGGCTCTGATGCCACTGTTGGGTAACGTAGCATGCAACTTCAAAAAAAAAATCCTACGCTCAAGCAAGATCTATCTAGGAGATGCATAGCAACGAGAGGGGGAGAGTGTCTCTACGTGCCCTCGCAGACCGAAAGCGGAAGCATTTGACAACGCGGTTGATGTCGTCGAACTTCTTCTCGTTCTGACCGATCAAGCACCGAACGTACGACACCTCCAAGTTCTGCACACATTCAGCTCGATGACATCCCTCGAACTCTTGATCCAGCAAAGTGTCGAGGAAGTAGATGAGTTCCGTCAGCACGACAGCGTGGTGACGGTGATGGTGAAGTGATCCCCGCAAGGCTTCGCCTAAGCACTACGAGAATATGACCGAGGGTGTAATCTGTGGAGGGAGGCACCGCACACGGCTAACAGATGTTGCTGTGTGTTCTAGGCGCCTCCCCTCTCATATATATAGGTGAGAGGGAGAGGGAGCAGGCAAAGGGGGCGCCCCTGGTCGGCCGAATCCTACTTGGGGTTCCTCCCCAATTCAGCCCCCCTTTCCTTTTTCATCGGAGGGGGAAGGGAAGAGGAGGGAGGAGGGAAGGAAAAGGGAGGCCGAATCCTTCCCCTTCCTTCTCTCTTCCCCTCTTTCGTTTCTCCTCTGGTGCGGCCCATATGGGGGGCGCAGCAGCCCCTACTGGCTGCTGTGTTCCCCTCTTGGCCCATTAGGCCCATATCTTAGCCGGGGGGTCCTGGAACCCCTTCCGGTGACCCGATATGTACCCGGCAACCCTCCGGAACGCTTCTGGTGTCCGAATACTATCGTCCTATATATCAATCTTTACATCTCGACCATTTCTAGACTTCTCGTCATGTCCGTGATCTCATCCAGGAATCCGAACAACATTCGGTAACCAAATCACATAACTCATATAATACAAAATCGTCATCGAACGTTAAGCGTGCGGACCCTACGGGTTCGAGAACTATGTAGACATGACTGAGACACCTCTTCGGTCAATAACCAATAGCGGAACATGGATGCTCATGTTGGCTCCTACATATTCTACGAAGATCTTTATCGGTCGGACCGTTATGACAACATACGTTATTCACTTTGTCGTCGGTATGTTACTTGCCCGAGATTCGATCGTCGGTATCTTTATACCTAGTTTAATCTCGTTACTGGCAAGTCTCTTTACTCGTTCCGTAATGCATCATCCCGCAAATAACTCATTAGTCACTATGCTTGCAAGGCCACTTATGATGTGTATTACCGGGAGGGCCCAGAGCTACCTCTCTGATACTCGGAGTGACAAATCCTAATCTCGATCTATGCCAACCTGACAAACACCTTCAGAGATACCTGTAGAGCATTTTTATAATCACCCAGTTAAGTTGTGACGTTTGATAGCACACAAGGCATTCCTCCGGTGTCCGGAAGTTGCATAATCTCATAGTCAAAGGAATATGTATATGACATGAAGAAAGCAATAGCAATAAAACTGAACGATCAATATGCTAAGTTAATGGACGCGTCTTGTTCACATCACTCTCCTAATGATGTGATCTCGTTCATCAAATGACAACACATTTCTATGGTTAGGAAACTTAACCATCTTTGATTAACGAGCTAGTCTTTTAGAGGCTTACTAGGGACACTATGTTTTGTCTATGTATCCACACATGTATCAAGTTTCCGGTTAATACAATTCTAGCATGAATAATAAACATTTATCATGAATAAGGAAATATAAAATAACAACTTTATTATTGCCTCTAGGGCATATTTCCTTCAGTAAACTCTATCTTTTTATCCTCGATGGCAACAATACAATACATGCCTTGCTGCCCCTATTGTGACTGGGAAAGGACACTTCAAGATTGGACCTAAAGCTAAGCACTTCTCCCATTGCAAGAAAAACCAATCTAGTTGGCCAAACCAAACCGATAGTTCGAAGAGAATTACAAAGATATCAAATCATGCATAAAAGAATTCAGAGAAGATTCAAATAATATTCATAGACAAATTGATCATTAATCCACAATTCATCGGATCTCGACAAACACACCGCAAAAGAAGATTACGTCGGATAGATCCTCAAGAACATCATGGAGAACATCGTATTGAGAATCAAAGAGAGAGAGAGAGAGAGAGAAGAAGCCATCTACCTACTAGCTATGGACCCGTAGGTCTGTGGTAAACTACTCATGTTTCATCGGAAGGGCAATAGAGTTGATGTAGATGCCCTCCGTGATCGAATCCCCCTCCGGCAGGATGCCGGAAAAGGCCCCAAGATGGGATCTCATGGGAACATAAGGTTGCGGCGGAGGAAACGTGTTTTCGCGGATACTTTTGGTGGTTTGGGAATATATGTGAATATATAGGATGAAGAATTAGGTCGGGAGGTGTTGGAGTAGGCCACAAGGCAGCCCCCCCTAGGGCGCGCCCTTGTGGCTTGTCATCTACTCCAATGTCTTCTGACTTGAAGTCCAAGTCCAACAGGTGTCTTCTGGTCCTAGAAAAATCATCGCGAAGGTTTGGACTCCGTTTGGGATTCCTTTTCTACGAAACTCAAAAACAAGGAAAAAAACATAAACTAGCACTAGGCTCTAGGTTAATAGGTTAGTCCCAAAAATAATATAAAATATCACATTAATGCATATAAAACATCCAAAACAGATAATATAATAGCATGGAACAATCAAAAAATTATAGATACGTTGGAGACGTATCAAGCATCCCCAAGCTTAATTCATGCTCGTCCTCGAGTAGGTAAATGATAAAAATAGAATTTTTGATGTGGAATGCTACCTAACATATTTATCCATGTAATTTTCTTTATTGTGGCATGAATGTTCAGATCCATAAGATTCAAAACAAAAGTTAAATATTGGCATAAAAAACAATAATACTTCAAGCATACTAACAAGGAAATTATGTCTTCTCAAAATAACATGGCCAAAGAAAGCTATCCCTACAAAAAAAATCATATAGTCTCGCTATGCTCCATCTTCATCACACAAAATATTCAAATCAAGCACAACCCCGATGACAAGCCAAGCAATTGTTTCATACTTTTGATGTTCTCAAACATTTTCAACTTTCACGCAATACATGAGCGTGAGCCATGGACATAGCACTATAGGTGGAATAGAATATGGTGGTTGTGGAGAAGGCAAAAAGAAGGACATAGACTCACATCAACTAGGCGTATCAATGGGCTATGGAGATTCCCATCAATAGATATCAATGTGAGTGAGTAGGGATTGCCATGCAACGGATGCACAGAGCTATAAGTTTATGAAAGCTCAGAAAGAAACTAATTGGGTGTGCATCCAACTCGCTTGCTCACGAAGACCTAGGCCAATTTGAGGAAGCCCATCCAAGTTCTATAATGACAAATTCCCACTAGTATATGAAAGTGACAACATAGGAGACTATCATGAAGATCATGGTGCTACTTTGAAGCACGAGTGTGGTAAAAGGATAGTAACATTCCCCCTTCTCTCTTTTGTCTCATTTTTTTATTTTGGGATCTTTGGCCTCTTTTTTTGTTCTCTCCTTTTTTTCCAATTCTCATCCCGACTTGTGGGGGAATTATAGTCTCCATCATCCTTTCCTCACATGGGATAATGCTGTAATAATGAAGATCATTGCACTTTTATTTACTTACAACTCAAGAATTACAACTTGATACTTAGAAGAAATTATGACTCTATATGAATGCCTCCGGCGTTGTACCGGGATGTGCAATGAATCAAGAGTGAGATGTATGAAGGAATTATGACAGGTGGCTTTGCCACAAATACGATGTCAACTACATGATCGTGCAAAGCAATATGACAATGATGAAGTGTGTTCTAATAAACGGAACGGTGGAAAGTTGCATGGCAATATATCTCGCAATGGCTATGGAAATGCCATAATAGGTAGGTATGGTGTCTGTTTTGAGGAAGGTATATGGTGGGTGTATGGTACTGGCGAAAGTTGCACGGTACTAGAGAGGCTAGCAATGGTGGAATGGTGAGAGTGTGTATAATCCATGGACTCAACATTAGTCATAAAGAACTCACATACTTATTGCAAAAATCTATTAGTTATCGAAACAAAGTACTAAGTGCATGCTCCTAGGGGGATAGATTGGTAGGAAAAGACCATTGCTCGTTCCCGACCGCCACTCATAAGGAAGACAATCAAAAAATACCTCATGCTCCAACTTCATTACATAACGGTTCACCATATGTGCATGCTACGGGAATCACAAACCTTAAAACAAGTATTTCTCCAATTCACAATTACTCACTAGTATGACTCTAATATCACCATCTTTATATCTCAAAACAATCATAAGGAATCAAACTTCTCATAGTATTCAATGCACTTTATATGAAAGTTTTTATTATATCCCTCTTGGATGCCTATCATATTAAGCATGAGAGTTCAATAATTTCTATAAAATAAAACCACCGCCGTGCTCTTAAAAGATATAAGTGAAGCACTAGAGCAAAATTGCCTAGCTCAGAAGATATAAGTGAAGCAAATAGAGTATTCTAATAAATCACTATTCATGCGTGTCCCTCTCAAAAGGTGTGAACATCAAGGATGATTGTGGCAACCTAAAACGGAAGACTCATATCATACTAGACGCTGCAAGCAAAACACATATCATGTGGTGAATAAAAATATAGCCTCAAGTGAAGTTACCGATAGAAGAAGACGAAAGAGGGGATGCCTTCCGGGGCATCCCCAAGCTTAGGCTCTTGGTTTTCCTTGAATATTACCTTGGGGTGCCTTGGGCAATCCCAAGCTTAGGCTCTTGCCACTCCTTATTCCATAGTCCATCAAATCCTTACCCAAAACTTGAAAACTTCACAACACAGAACTCAACAGAAAATCTCATAAGCTCCGTTAGTATAAGAAAATAAATCACCACTTTTGGTACTATTGTGAACTCATTCTTTATTTATATCGGTGTAATATCTACTGTATTCCAACTTTTCCATGGTTCATACCCCCCGATACTACCCATAGATTCATCAAAATAAGCAAACAACACATAGAAAACAGAATCTATCAAAAAACAGAACAGTCTATATTAATCTGGATAGTTTGAATACTTCTGTAACTCCAAAAATTCTGAAAACTTAGGAAAATAGAGGCAATTTGTATATAAATCTTTTGTAAAAAATACATAATTTTATTGCGCTTCTGTGATTTTTTAAAATTCTGAGACTGGGCGCAAAAGTTTCTGTTTTTCAGCAAGACCAAATCAACTATCACCGTAAGCCATCCCAAAGGTCTTACTTGGCAAAAACACTAACTAAAACATAAAAGCACATCTAACCAGAGGCTAGATGAATTATTTATTGAAAAACTTAACCAAAAAGCAAAGAAAAAAAATTTGGGTTGCCTCCCAATAAACACTATTTCTGTTAAGTAGCAATCCATATGTGAATTTAATTTTCTAGATCTAGGTATAAAAACACAAATAGATCTTGGTATTGTCATCTTTGGTATGCAATCCATAAGTAGCTCTCATAATAGATTCATATGTGAATTTAATTTTCTTTCTAGGAAAGTGTTCCATGGCCTTCCTTAAGGGAAATTGAAATCTAATGTTTTCTTCTTTCATATCAATAATTGCACCAATCATTCTAAGGAAAGGTCTACCAAGAATATAGGACAAGTAGGATTGCAATCTATATCAAGAACAATGAAATCTATGGGCACGTAATTCCTATTTGCAACAATAAGAACATCATTAATCCTTCCCATAGGTTTCTTAATAGTGGAATCCGCAAGATGCAAATTTAAAGAGCAATCATCAAATTCGCGGAAACCTAACACATCACATAATGTTTTTGGAATCGTGGAAATGCTAGCACCCAAATCACACAAAGCATGACACTCATAATCTTTAATCTTAATTTTAATAGTAGGTTCACACTCATCATAAAGTTTTGTAGGGATAGAAACTTACAATTCAATCTTTCTTCAAAAGATTACATCATAGCATCAACGATATGTTTAGTAAAAGCTTTGTTTTGATTATAAGCATGAGGAGAACTCAACATGGATTGCAACAAGGAAATACAATCAATTGAAGAACAATTATCATAATTAAATTCCTTGAAATCCAAAAGAGTGGGTTCATCGCTACTTCAAGTTTTGACCTCTCCAATCCCACTTTTATCGATTTTTGCATCAAGATCTAAAAACTCTGAATTATTGGGATGCCTTTTAACTAAATTTGACTCATCTCCAGTCCCATCTTTATCAAGATTTATATTTGAAAACAAAGATTCAATAGGAGTCACATCAATCACTTTAAGATCTTATTTACTATGGTAGCTTGTTTATCAGAAATTTGGCCTACTAAATTTTCAAGATGAGAAAACTGAGCTTTCAGACCATAGAATTCCTTAGACATATCATCGAGCTATTTATTCATGTACTCCACAAAACTTTTCTGCTCTTTAACCTCATTTCTAAAGAAACTATTATGCTCAAATTGTAAAGACATGAAGCTCCTAACATTATTTTCAATTTCTTCCAACCTCCTAAAGTGAGCATCAATGTTCTTTGGTTGAGCCATAAATACAGGCAAGGAGACCAACGTAGGGGCAAACAAAAAGCAAACGGAGAAGACGAACGGAAGAGGGGCGAAGAAAAAGGCAAATCTTTTCGAAAATCATTTTAGAAGCAGGGGAGAGGAAAACGAGAGTCAAATGGCGAATAATGTAATGCAAGAGATGAGAGTTTATGTTGGGTACTTGGTATGTCTTGACTTTCCATAGATCTCCCTAGCAACGCCGCTAGAAATTCTTCCTGCTACTTCTTGAGCTTGCGTTGGTTTTTCCCTTGAAGAGGAAAGGGTGATGTAGCAAAGTAGAGATAAGTATTTCCCTCAGTTAGAGAACCAAGGTATCAATCCAGTAGGAGACAATGCACAAATCACCAATACCTGCACAAACAATCAAACAACTTGCACCCAACGCGATAAAGGGGTTGCCAATCCCTTCACAGTTACTTGCAAAAGTGAGATCTGATAGAGATAGATGAAACTAAACAAAAATAAAGCAAATATTTTTGGTTTATAGATTGGAAAGTAAAAGATTGCAAAATAGTAGATCGAAAACTAATATGATGGAAAATAGACCCGGGGGCCATAGGTTTCACTAGAGGCTTCTCTCAAGATAGCAAATAATACGGCGGGTGAACAATTTACTGTCGAGCAATTGATAGAAAAATGCAAAGTTATGTCGATATCTAAGGCAATGATTATGAAATATAGGCATCATGTCCATGTCAAGTAGACCGAAATGATTCTGCATCTACTACTATTACTCCACACATCGACCGACTCGTGCCATGTAGAGTATTAAGTTCAGGAAGAACAGAGTAGCAAATTAAGTAAGATGACATGATGTAGAGGAATAAACTCAAGCAATATGATGTAAACCCCATCTTTTTATCCTCGATGGAAACAATACAATACATGCCTTGCTGCCCCGACTATCACTAGGAAAGGACACCGCAAGATTGAACCCAAAGCTAAGCACGTCTCCCATTGCAAGAAAAACCAATCTAGTCAGCCAAACCAAACCGATAGTTCGAAGAGAATCACAAAGATATCAAATCATGCATAAAAGAATTCAGAGAATATTCAAATAATATTCATAGATAAACTGATCATAAATCCACAATTGATCGGATCTCGACAAACACACCGCAAAAGAAGATTACATCCGATAGATCTCCAAGAACATCGAGGACAACATGGTATTGAGAATCAAAGAGAGAGAAGAAGCCAGCTAGCTACTAGCAATGGACCCGTAGGTCTGTGGTAAACTACTCACGCTACATCGGAAGGGAAATAAAGTTGATGTAGATTCCCTCCATGATCGAATCCCCCTCCGACAGGATGCCAGAAAAGGCCCCAAGATGGGATCTCATGGTAACAGAAGGTTGCGGCGGTGGAAAAGTGTTTTCGTGAATACTTCTGGTGGTTTGGGAATATATGTGAATATATAGGACGAAGAATTAGGTTAGGAGGTGTTGGAGTAGGCCACAAGGCAGGGGGCGCGCCCCTGTGGCTTGTCGTCTACTCCAAGGTCTTCTGACTTGGAGTCTGACGACCCACAAGTATAGGGGATCTATCATAGTCCTTTTGATAAGTAAGAGGGTCGAACCCAACGAGGAGCAGAAGGAAATGATAAGCAGTTTTCAGTAAGGTATTCTCTGTAAGCACTGAAATTATCGGTAATAGATAGTTTTGTGGTAAGGTAATTTGTAACGGGTAACAAGTAATAAAAGTAAATAAGGTGCAGCAAGATGGCCCAATCCTTTTTGTAGCAAAGGACAAGCCTGGACAAACTCTTATATAAAGGAAAGCGCTCCCGAGGACACATGGGAATTACCGTCAAGCTAGTTTTCATCACGCTCATATGATTCACGTTTGGTACTTTTATAATTTGATATGTGGGTGGACTGGTGCTTGGGTACTGCCCTTCCTTGGACAAGCATCCCACTTATGATTAACCCCTATTGCAAGCATCTGCAACTACCAAATAAGTATTAAGGTAAACCTAACCATAGCATGGAACATATGGATCCAAATCAGCCCCTTACGAAGCAACGCATAAACTAGGGTTTAAGCTTCTGCCACTCTAGCAACCCATCATCTACATATTACTTCCCAATGCCTTCCCCTAGGCCCAAACAATGGTGAAGTGTCATGTAGTCAACGTTCACATGACACCACTAGAGGAGAGACAACATACATCTCATCAAAATATCGAACGAATACCAAATTCACATGACTACTTATAGCAAGACTTATCCCATGTCCTCAGGAACAAACGTAACTACTCACAAATCATATTCATGTTCATAATCAGAGGGGTATTAATATGCATAAAGGATATGAACATATGATCTTCCACCAAGTAAACCAACTAGCATCAACTACAAGGAGTAATCAACACTACTAGCAACCCACATGTACCAATCTAAGGTTTTGAGACAAAGATTGGATACAAGAGATGAACTAGGGTTTGAGATGAGATGGTGCTGGTGAAGATGTTGATGGAGATTGACCCCCTACCGATGAGAGGATTGATGGTGGTGATTTTCCCCTCCCGGAGGGATGTTTCCCCGGTAGAACAGCTCCGCCGGAGCCGTAGATTGGCTCCGCCAAGGTTCCGCCTCATGGCGGCGGAGTTTCGTACCGAGAGCTTGCTTATGATTTTTTCCAGGGCAAAAGACTTCATATAGCCAAAGATGGGCACCGGAGGCCTGCCAGGGGGCCCACGAGACAGGGGGCGTGCTTAGGGGGTAGGCCGCGGCCCCCACCCTCATGGACGGTGGGTGACCCCCCTCCGGTGCTTTCTTCGCCCAATATTTTATATATTCTGAAACTGACTTCAATGGAGTTTCAGGATTTTTGGAGTTGTGCAGAATAGGTCTCTAATATTTGCTCCTTTTCCAGCCCAGAATTCCAGCTGCCGGCATTCTCCCTCTTCATGTAAACCTTGTAAAATAAGAGAGAATATGCATAAGTATTGTGACATAATGTGTAATAACATCCCATAATGCAATAAATATCGATATAAAAGCATGATGCAAAATGGAGGTATCAACTCCCCCAAGCTTAGACCTCGCTTGTCCTCAAGCGAAAGCCGATATCGAAAAATATCTCCACATGTTTAGAGATAGAGGTGTCGATAAAATAAAATACGGACATTGATACGTCTCCAACGTATCTATAATTTTTGATTGCTCCATGCTATATTATCTACTGTTTTGGACATTATTGGGCTTTATTATCTACTTTTATATTATTTTTGGGACTAACCTATTAACTGGAGGCCAAGCCCAGAATTGCTGTTTTTTGCCTGTTTTAGGGTTTCGAAGAGAAGGAATATCAAACGGAGCCAAAAACCTAATTCCACCGCCTTAACTTTCTGTATCCACGAGATCCCATCTTGGGGCCTGTTCCGGAGCTCCGCCGGAGGGGGCATCGATCACGGAGGGCTTCTACATTCAACACCATAGCCTCTCCGATGAAGTGTGAGTAGTTTACCTCAGACCTACGGGTCCATAGTTAGTAGCTAGATGGCTTCTTCTCTCTTTTTGGATCTCAATACAATGTTCCCCCCCTCTCTTGTGGAGAACTATTCGAGGTAATCTTCTTTTTGCGGTGTGTTTGTTGAGACCGATGAATTGTGGGTTTGTGATCAAGTCTATCTGTGAATAATATTTGAATCTTCTCTGAATTCTTTTATGTATGATTGGTTATCTTTGCAAGTCTCTTCGAATTATCAGTTTGGTTTGGCCTACTAGATTGATCTTTCTTACAATGGGAGAAGTGCTTAGCTTTGGGTTCAATCTTGCGGTGTCCTTTCCCAGTGACAGTAGGGGCAACAAGGCACGTATTGTATTGTTGCCATCGAGGATAACAAGATGGGGTATTCTTCATATTGCATGAGTCTATCCCTCTACATCATGTCATCTTGCTTAAGGCATTACTCTGTTTTTAACTTAATACTCTAGATCATGCTAGATAGCGGTCGATGAGTGGAGTAATAGTAGTAGATGCAGGCAGGAGTCGGTCTACTTGTCTCGGACGTGATGCCTATATACATGATCATACATAGATATTCTCATAACTATGCTCAGTTCGGTCAATTGCTCAACGGCAATTTGTTCACCCACCGTAGAATACTTATCCTCTCGAGAGAAGCCACTAGTGAAACCTATGGCCCCCGGGTCTATCTTTATCATATTAATCTCCTACTACTTAGTTATTTCCTTTGCTATTTACTTTGCCTTTATTTCACTTTGCATCTTTATCACAAAATACCAAAAATATTATCTTTATCATATCTATCAAATCTCACTCTCGTAAGTGGCCTTATAGGGATTGACAACCCCTATTTGCATCGGTTGCGAGGATTTATTTGTTTTGTGCAGGTACGAGGGACTCGCGCGTAGCCTCCTACTGGATTGATACCTTGGTTCTCAAAAACTGAGGGAAATACTTACGCTACTTTGCTGCATCATCCTTTCCTCTTTGGGGAAAACCAACGCAGTGCTCAAGAGGTAGCAAGAAGGATTTCTGACGCCGTTGCCGGGGAGGTCTTCACAAAAGTCAACATACCAAGTACCCATCACATACCCTTATCTCCCGCATTACATTATTTGCCATTTGCCTATCATTTTCCTCTCCCCCACTTCACCCTTGCGCCCTCTCTCTCTATCCTCCCTCTCTTTCTCTATTTGCCTCTTTTTGCCCGCTTGCTTTTTGTTTGCTTGTGTGTTAGTTTGCTTGCTTGCCTCTATGGCTCTACCTAAATTTGGTGATCTCCACCTTAAAAGGCTAGAGGAGATCGAAAATAATGTTAGGAGTTTTATGGTGTTGCAATTTGAACATAATAGTTTCTTCAGAAACGAGCTTAAAGAACATAAAATTTTTATGAGTTTTATGAATAAAGAGCTTGATGATATTTCTAAAGAATTCGATGGTTTGAGATCCCAAATTGCTCATCTTGAGAAATTAACTGCTGAAATTTCGGATAAGTAGGCTACCTTAGTTAATAAGATGGCCGCTAAACCGGATTGCTATGAAAATAATGATGAAGATCTAAAAGTTATTGATGTGTCCCCTATTAAATCTTTGTTTTGCAATATGAATCTTGATAATGATGGGACTGAATATGATCCACCTTTACCTAGAAGGCGTTCCAAGAATTCGGAATTTGTTGATCTTGATGCTAAATTTGATAAAAGTGGGATTGAAGAAATTAAAACCCTAGATGTTGCTAAACCCACTATTATGGATTTCAAGGAATTTAACTATGAAAATTGCTCTTTGATTGATTGTATTTCCTTGTTACAATCCGTGCTAAATTCTCCTCACGCTTATAGTCAAAATAAAGCGTTTACTAAACATATCGTTGATGCCTTGATGCAATCTTATGAAGAAAAACTTGAATTGGAAGTTTCTATCCCTGGAAAACTTTATGATGAGTGGGAACCAACTATTAAAATTAAAATTAAATATCATGAATTCCATGCTTTATGTGATTTGGGTGCTAGTGTTTCCACGATTCCAAAAACTTTGTGTGATTTGTTAGGTTTCCGTGATTTTGATGATTGCTCTCTAAACTTGCACTTGTGGATTCCACTATTAAGAAACCTATGGGAAGAATTAATGATGTTCTTATTGTTGCAAATAGGAATTATGTGCCCATAGATTTTATTGTTCTTGACATAGATTGCAATCCTTCATGTCCTATTATTCTCGGTAGACCTTTCCTTAGAACGATTGGTGCAATTGTTGATATGAAGGAAGGAAATATTAGATTCTAATTTCCATTAAGGAAAGGCATGGAACACTTTCCTAGAAAGAAAATTAAATTACCTTATGAATCTATTATGAGATCCACTTATGGATTTCCTACCAAAGATGGCAATACCTAGATTCTATTCTTGCTTGTTATGCCTAGCTAGGGGCGTTAAACGATAGCGCTTGTTGGGAGGCAACCCAATTTTATTTTTATTCCTTGCCTTTTGCTCCTGTTTAGTAATAAATAATTTATCTAGCATCTATTTTGGTTGTGTTTTTTGTGTTTAATTAGTGTTTGTGCCAAGTAGAACCATTGGGAAGACTTGGGGAAAGTCTTGTTGAACTTGCTGTAAAAAACAGAAACTTTAGCGCTCACGAGAACTGCTGCCATTTTTATTTCGAAAGTGATATTTAGTTAATTCTTTTTTCATATGATTAATAGATAAATTCCTCACGTCCAGAAATTTATTTTAGAATTTTTGGGGTTCCAAATCTTGCGCTAGCTACAGATTACTACAGACTGTTCTGTTTTTGACAGATTCTGTTTTTCGTGTGTTGTTTGCTTATTTTGATGAATCTATGGCTAGTAAAATAATTTATAAACCATAGAGAAGTTGGAATACAGTAGGTATAACACCAATATAAATAAATAATGAGTTCATTACAGTACCTTGAAGTGGTCTTTTGTTTTCTTTCGCTAACGGAGCTCACGAGATTTTCTACTTTAAGTTTTGTGTTGTGAAGTTTTCAAGTTTTGGATAAAGATTTGATGGATTATGGAACAAGGAGTGGCAAGAGCCTAAGCTTGGGGTTGCCCATGGCACCCCCAAGATAATCTAAGGACACCTAAAATCCAAAGCTTGGGGATGCCCCAGAAGGCATCCCCTCTTTCGTCTACTTCTATCGGTAACTTTACTTGGAGCTATATTTTTATTCGCCAGATGATATGTGTTTTGCTTGGAGCATCTTGTATGATTTGAGTCTTTGCTTGTTAGTTTACCACAATCATCCTTGCTGTACACACCTTTTGAGAGAGCCATACATGATTTGGAATTTGTTAGAATACTCTATGTGCTTCGCTTATATCTTTTGGGTTATATAATTTTGCTCTAGTACTTCACTTATATCTTTTAGAGCACGGTGGTGGATTTGTTTTATAGAAACTATTGAACTCTCATGCTTAACTTAGATTATTTTGAGAGTTTTAAATAGCATGGTAATTTTCTTAAAATCCTAATATGCTTGGTATACAAGATTAATAATAAAACTTTCTTATGAGTGTGTTGAATACTATGATAAGTTTGATGCTTGATAATTGTTTTGAGATATGAAGATGGTGATATTAAAGTTGTGCTAGTTGAGTAGTTGTGAATTTGAGAAATACCTGTGTTAAAGTTTGTGATTCCCGTAGCATGCACGTATGGTGAACCGTTATGTGATGAAGTCGGAGCATGATTTATTTGTTGATTGTCTTCCTTATGAGTGGCGGTCGGGGACGAGCGATGGTATTTTCCTACCAATCTATCCCCCTAGGAGCATGCGCGTAATACTTTGCTTTGATAACTTGTAGATTTTTGCAATAAGTATATGAGTTCTTTATGACTAATGTTGAGTCCATGGATTATACGCACTCTCACCCTTCCACCTTTGCTAGCCTCTCTAATACCGCGCACCTTTTCGCCGGTATCATACACCCACCATATACCTTCCTCAAAACAGCCACCATACCTACCTATTATGGCATTTCCATAGCCATTCCGAGATATATTGCCATGCAACTTTCCACCGTTCCGTTTATTATGACATACTCCATCATTGTCATATTGCTTAGCATGATCATGTAGTCGACATCGTATTTGTGGAAAAGCCACCGTTCATAATTCTTTCATACATGTCACTCATGAGTCATTGCATATCCCGGTACACCGCCGGAGGCATTCATATAGAGTCATACTTTGTTCTAAGTATCAAATTGTAATTGTTGAGTTGTAAGAAAAATATAAGTGTGATGATCATCATTATTAGAGCATTGTCCCAGTGAGGAAAGGATGATGGAGACTATGATTCCCCCACAAGTCGGGATGAGACTCCGGACGAAAAAAAGAGAGAGAAAAGAGGCCATAAAAAAAGAGAAAAGGACCAAAAAAATGAGAGAAAAAGAGAGAAGGGACAATGCTACTATCCTTTTACCACAGTTGTGCTTCAAAGTAGCACCATGATCTTCATAGTAGAGAGTCTCTCATGTTATCACTTTCATATACTAGTGGGAATTTTTCATTATAGAACTTGGCTTGTATATTCCAATGATGGGCCTCCTCAAATTGCCCTAGGTCTTCATGAGCAAGCAAGTTGGATGCACACCCACTTAGTTCCTTTTTGAGCTTTCATATACTTATAGCTCTAGTGCATCCGTTGCATGGCAATCCCTACACACTCACATTGATATCTATTGATGGGCATCTCCATAGCCCGTTGATACGCCTAGTTGATGTGAGACTATCTTCTCCCTTTTTGTCTTCTCCACAACCACCATTCTATTCCACCTATAGTGCTATATCCATGGCTCACGCTCATGTATTGCATGAAAATTGAAAAAGTTTTGAGAATGTCAAAAGTATGAAACAATTGCTTGGCTTGTCATCGGGGTTGTGCATGATTTAAATATTTTGTGTGGTGAAGATAGAGCATAGCCAGACTATATGATTTTGTAGGGATAACTTTCTTTAGCCATGTTATGTTGAGAAGACATAATTGCTTTGTTAGTATACTTGAAGTATTATTATTTTTATGTCAATATGAACTTTTGTCTTGAATCTTTCGGATCTGAATATTCACACCACAATTAAGAAGAATTGCATTAAAATTATGCGAAGTAGCACTCCGCATCAAAAATTCTGTTTTTATCATTTACCTACTCGAGGACGAGCAGGAATTAAGCTTGAGGATGCTTGATACGTCTCCAACGTATCTATAATTTTTGATTGCTCCATGCTATATTATCTACTGTTTTGGACATTATTGGGCTTTATTATCTACTTTTATATTATTTTTGGGACTAACCTATTAACCGGAGGCCCAATCCAGAATTGCTGTTTTTTGCCTGTTTTAGGGTTTCGAAGAGAAGGAATATCAAACGGAGCCAAAACCCTAATTCCACCGCCGTAACTTTCTGTATCCACAAGATCCCATCTTGGGGCCTGTTCCGGAGCTCCGCCGTAGGAGGCATCGATCACGGAGGGCTTCTACATCAACACCATAGCCTCTCCGATGAAGTGTGAGTAGTTTACCTCAGACCTATGGGTCCATAGTTAGTAGCTAGATGGCTTCTTCTCTCTTTTTGGATCTCAATACAATGTTCTCCTCCTCTCTTGTGGAGAACTATTCGATGTAATCTTCTTTTTGCGGTGTGTGTGTTGAGACTGATGAATTGTGGGTTTATGATCAAGTCTATATATGAATAATATTTGAATCTTCTCTGAATTCTTTTATGTATGATTGGTTATCTTTGCAAGTCTCTTCGAATTATCAGTTTGGTTTGGCCTACTAGATTGATCTTTCTTGCAATGGGAGAAGTGCTTAGCTTTGGGTTCAATCTTGTGGTGTCCTTTCCCAGTGACAGTAGGGGCAGCAAGGCACGTATTGTATTGTTTCCATCGAGGATAATAGGATGGGGTTTTCTTCATATTGCATGAGTCTATCCCTCTACATCATGTCATCTTGCTTAAGGCGTTACTCTGTTTTTAACTTAATACTCTAGATGCATGCTGGATAGCGGTCGATGAGTGGAGTAATAGTAGTAGATGCAGGCAGGAGTCGGTCTACTTGTCTCGGATGTGATGCCTATATACATGATCATACCTAGATATTCTCATAACTATGCTCAATTCTGTCAATTGCTCAACATTAATTTGTTCACTCACCGTAGAATACTTATGCTCTCGAGAGAAGCCACTAGTGAAACCTATGGCCCCCGGGTCTATCTTTATCATATTAATCTCCTACTACTTAGTTATTTCCTTTGCTATTTACTTTGCCTTTATTTCACTTTGCATCTTTATCACAAAAATACCAAAAATATTATCTTTATCATATCTATCAGATCTCATTCTCGTAAGTGGCCTTATAGGGATTGACAACCCCTATTTGCGTTGGTTGCGAGGATTTATTTGTTTTGTGCAGGTACGAGGGACTCACGCGTATCCTCCTACTGGATTGATACCATGGTTCTCAAAAACTGAGGGAAATACTTACGCTACTTTGCTGCATCATCCCTTCCTCTTCGGAAAAACCAACGCAGTGCTCAAGAGGTAGCATACATGAGGGCATCATGATCATTATTTGAACAGCAACGTATATATATATATATATATATTATCATATGAATTCTTATGCTAAAGTAACAATTCATTCACAATTCAAAGTATGAATTAGAAACTTCATTGAAAACTAACAAACTATAATCTCAGTCACTGAAGCAATTGCAATTTATCATAACATCAGAAAGACTCAATATAAGAGTTGTTCAGCAAGTCCACATACTCAACTATCATTTAGTCTTTCACAATTGCTAACACTCACGCAATATTTGTGGGTATGATCTTTTAATCGGACACAGAGAAAGATAGGGGCTTATAGTTTTGCCTCCCAACCTTTTACCTCAAGGGTAATGTCAACAATAATAGTTCATGAAAACTCACATTCAATTAGCTATATATATCAGGATCTTTCCAACACACAGTGCTTGCCAAAGGATAAAATGTAAAAATGAAAGGTGAAGATCACCATGACTCTTATATAAAGTATAAGACAAGAATAAAAGATAGGCCCTTCGTAGAGGGAAGCAGAGGTTGTCATGTGTTTTTATGGTTGGGTGCACGAAATCTTAATGCAAAAGAACGTCACTTTATATTGCCACTTGTGATATGGGCATTTATTATGTAGTCCATCACTTTTATTTCTTCCACATCACAAGATCGTATAAAGCTTATTTTCTCCACACTAATAAATCATGCATATTTAGAGAGCATTTTTATTGCTTGCAACAATAACAACTTACTTGAAGGATCTTACTCAATCCATAGGTAGATATGGTGGACTCTCATGGCAAAACTGGGTTTAAGGATATTTGGAAGCACAAGTAGTATCTCTACTTCATGCAAAGAATTTGTCTAGCATGAGGGGGAAAGTCAAGCTCAACATGTTGGATGATCCATGACAATATAATTTATTTCAGATGTAAGAAAACATAACCCATTACGTTGTCTTCCTTGTCCAACATCAACTTTTTAGCATGTCATATTTTAATGAGTGCTCACAATCATAAAATATGTCCAAGACAGTATATTTGTATGTGAAAACCTCTCTTTCTTTATTACTTCCTATTAATTGCAACGATGACCAAAACTATGTTTGTCAACTCTCAACAACTTTTATTCATCATACTCTTTATATGTGAAGTCATTACTCTCCATAAGATCCATATGATCTCTTTATTTCTTTTTATTCTTTCTCTTCTCTTTTATTTTTATTCCCTCGAGATCATAGCAAGATAACCAAGCCCTTGACTCAAAACTAATCTTTATTGTATATATAGCTCACGGACACGATTACATAGAAGGATCATAAAGCAAAACTCAAAACTAGATCATACTAAAACTTTATTCTACTAGATCAAGATATAACCAAAAGGATTGAACTAAGAAAAATGGTAAAGATAAAAGTGTGATGGTGATACGATACTGGGGCACTCCCCCAAGATTGGCAGTTGCCAAGGGGAGTGCCCATACCCAATACTCAATTCTCCTTTGGTGGTAGTGATGATGGAGTTGTTGACGATGTAGGCTTGTCGTCCAGCATCGAGCGCAGGAGATGCTCCAATTTATGAATAATGCCCTTAAGTGCGATGATATGCTCTTGCAACGGAATATTTTCACGAGTTAGATACTTGGTCTACACCCGAACTATTTCAATCATCTTGAAAGCTTCAATTTCAGTAGGGGTAAGAAGATTGTAATGAGGTTGAAGGATGTCTTCTTCTTCTGCTGTCGGAGCTTGATCCTCTGTGGCCTTCTTGATCCCATCATCCTTGTTGATTTCCCCGGGTTCTTCTCTCTTCAGCTCTATCTTCATTAGCCAAGTATCGTCGCCCTCATTGTTGGGGGAGGGGGACGACATGATGCCTGGCCTTGACAACTCTGGCAGAAAACAACTCGAAACAAAAACAGAGGATAATTGCATGGTACGGTGGTACAAACCTTCGGGAGATTATATAATGAATTTTTACCGACCAAAAGAAGTATTGTGCAAGAAAACGGAGTCCGGAGGGCACACGAGGTGCCCATAAGGCAGGGGGGCGCGCCCAGGGGGTAGGGCGCGCCCTCCACCCTCGTGGACGCCTCGTGTCCTTTCCGGACTACTTCTTATTTTCCTATTTTCTTAAATATTCCAAAATGGAGAAAATTTGCTATTAGAACCGTTTTGGAGTCGGTTTACTTACCGTACCACATACCTCTTCCTTTTTGGAGGCTGAAACGTTCTGGAAGGTGTCCCTTATATACTCCTCCGGGGTTACGGTTTCAATAACATTAGTTTAAACATTTATAGGGTTACCTGAGATATAATGTTTGATTCTTTGACCGTTCACCACCCTCGGATTTGTGCCTTCGAAGTTGTTGATTTTTATGGCACCGGAACGATAGACCTCCTCGATAACGTAAGGACCTTCCCATTTAGAGAGGAGCTTTCCTACAAAAAAATCTTAAACGAGAGTTGTATAACAATACATAATCACCTACATTAAACTCACGTTTTTGTACCCTTTTGTCATGCCATCTTTTAACTTTTTCTTTAAACAATTTGGCATTCTCATAGGCCCGGGTTCTCCATTCATCAAGTGAGCTAATGTCAAATAGTCTCTTCTCACCGGCAAGTTGGGAGTCATAATTGAGCTCTTTAATGGCCCAATATGCCTTATGTTCTAGTTCAAGAGGTAAGTGACATGCTTTTCCATAAACCATTTTATACGGAGACATATCCATAGGATTTTTATATACAGTTCTATAGGCCCATAATGCATCATCAAGTTTCTTGGACCAATTCTTTCTAGATCTAATAACAACCTTTTGCAAAATTAATTTAACCTCTCTATTACTCAGTTCTACTTGACCACTAGACTGTGGATGATATGGAGATGCAATTCTTTGATTAACATCATACTTAGCAAGCATTTTACGAAAAGCACCATGAATAAAATGTGAACCACCATCAGTCATTAAGTATCTAAGGACTCCAAACCTCGAAAAAATAACTTCTTTAAGCATCTTAATAGATGTGTTATGATCAGCACTACTAGTTGGAATAGCTTCTACCCACTTAGTAATGTAATCAACATCAAATAAAATATGTGATACCCATTAGAGGAAGGAAACAGTCCCATAATGTAGCGACCCGACCTCAGATGGTCAAGTCTCTATGCTTCAATGTCATCCCTGGATCGGTAATGCTGACACACACAATACTCGAATGGATTTATAACAGAGTAGAAATCACACACTTTTTACATCGAAGGTCTCAAGAGAGAACTTATTACAAATAAATATGGCTTAAGGCCATCTAAATAAGATAACAGCGGAAGGCTTGGAAGATAAAGAGTCCATCAACTCCAACGGCATAGCTATTCAATTTCAGTTTAGGGAGATGCTCATGATCTCGTACTTGAGGGGGAGCCCTACCATTGCCATTATTTGCATGTGGACGACTTGGTGGTTGTGGTGCTGGTGGTTGCACGTAGTTCTAATTTTGATCAACCTCATCCTCGTAATCTCCCGCATAATCATCCTCCTCTGCATTAGCAGCAGGAGCCACAAATGTATCAACAGCAGCACCAACAGTTTGGCCAGGCTCAAGAGGGACACAACTCGCTCGGCGGAGGGCTGTTTTGCGATGTGGAGGTAGTTGTCGTCGTCGTCGTCGTCGTCGTCGTCGTCGTTGTTGTTGTTGTTGTTGTTGTTGTTGTTGTTGTTGTTGTTGTTGTTGTTGCTATTGCTGCTGCTGTTGCTGTTGCTGTTGCTGCTGTTGTTGTTGTTGTTGTTGTTGTTGTTGTTGTTGTTGTTGTTGTTGTTGTTGTTGTTGTTGTTGTTGTTGTTGTTGTTGTTGTTGTTGTTGTTGTTGTTGCAGAGGTGCAGAAGGTGCAACCGGTGGTGGTTGTGGAAGACGCACAAGTAGTTCATTAAATTTGTTATCGAGCTTTGTTTCGAACGTCTTCTCAAAGCCAGTTATCTTATCCATGGCCTCTTCAAAATTGTTCAGCACATCTTGCACCTGTTCAGTCATCATTTGCTGAAATTTATCATGCAACTCCTTATTCGTCATGTTCTCCCAGTCAGTCTCATCGACTTGTGATCCTGCCATGGTTAGCAGCAATAGAAACACACAAGAATATGATCCTACAGACTACTAACAAGAGGTGGTGGTGGGTGTCACAAATCCGTCAAGCAAATCTCAAATCCTTACCAGTTCTTATCCAGCAGCAGGCGGTGATCGACAACCGTTGTAGTCAAAACTCTCAAAGCTTGGATAGAGCGATTACCAGGGAGAGTCAAATGCACGACGTAGATGTATGTGGAGCTAGGAAGGCTTATAATATGGTAGCAAAAAGGGTCAGCAATAATCAATTCAGAGATGCAAAGTTGAATAAACGCTCAACGACGGTACTGTGTTGGTCCTAGGCTAGACCATACTACAGACGCGAGCCTAGAACACGAACAAAATCACGGCGCAACACGTAAACAAGGGAAAAGCACACTCTGGAATTTTTTTCGCCCTATTTTTTTTGCGCTCCTCTTTTTTGCGAAAAAATCACTATAATAGCGAGTGTCGCAAAACTCTTCCTAGGTCAAACTGACAGGATGGGCACGGAATTTTTTTGACTATTTTTTTTCCGGAAATCAGGGCAGCGACGACGAAAAAGTGCGACAAAAAATCACTATGATGTCACGTGGCTCAAAAGACTCAGAATAGCCTAAAATAGGATAGGGAAAAAATATTTTCGGTCACCGAAATTTTGCCCTAAAAACTGCCCGGGGGTCTCCAGACTCTTTTTTTAAGCCTACTCAAGCAAGGAAACACGAATCGGAAATTAGATGAATCTCGAAAACAAACCTAATATGAAAGGAACTCGGATTGGTGGTGGATATATGGTGGTAGGATATGGCAGCGGTGTTTGTATATGGCAGCGATGGTGGTAGCGGTGGTGGTATATGGATACGGATCGGTGGTGGTATATGGATATGAATCGGTGGCGGATAAGCGGTGGTGGTAGATGGCAGTGGTGATGATGATGGTGCGGCGGCGTGACAACTTATGACCAGAACTCGAAACTCTAAAAGACTAGACGCTAAGACCAGCAACTAGACACAACGATGCAACCGCAAATTCAACAAAGCAAAAATCCTAAAAAGATTATGCAAAGGCTCAGATTGGTTTGGACATGATGAACTAACCCTAATTTTTTCGTGGTTTTTTGTGGACTGTAGGTATGAAGAACAGACTCGATCTAAACTACGAAAAACTGTTAAATCTCACCAAGCAACCTGAAAATCTGATACCACTTGATAGAGCCAAAGGTGTCCCGTCTTTCGATGAGATGGTGGCTATCGTTTTGGAGGAACTCTACTTTGACGATCCGACTACGAATGTGCGAGGACGTCACGCCTTAGCAATCGCTAAACCAACTCCGAGTGGTTATTGACCACGCCGGAGCACGATCAACCTCACCACGAAGGTCTGTTTCCTGCAGGCAAATGAAGAACAAGCAAGAAACTAAGATTGCAATCTGGATATTGCGAATATAAGAGGAAAGCTTATTGATCAAGGTGCGATTCTGTGACGCCTTTGTCTAGTCGTTGAACACAAACGAAGTACGTGAAGTTGCAGCTATGGTGAACTTTAATCTAAACAAAACCCAAAGTCTAAACGATGCCCTAAGGGCTGTATATATGGAGGAGAGAGGGGGAATTTCGTGGCCCTTGGAGGAGGGGTCCGAAACCATCCCTAACTCTTGTTTCCCCACACATACGGACTCTAAAAACAGCCTATAATCAAGTATTTCGAAATTACATGGGCCTGGCCCAAAAATAAGGTGATGTAGCACCTAGAATAGCCTTTGTACAAAATTTATGAAGTGGCATCTTGTATATTTCGTCCAAGGCTTCATGCACTCATTATGGTGGCTTCGAAGTCCTGGAATCATCACTTGTAACTCCGTTCTTGTTCCCCTTGCGCATGCCATCATCTCCATGCTTGAACTTGCCCCATGGTTCATCTTTCTTGTCCAAGCTAGGCCCTTCATTTGTAAGCAAAACAAATGTATCCAATTTAGGCAGCATCATATTCTCATGAACATTAGAATCGTTACCAAGAAACGAAAGTACCTAGTAATTTAATTGGCATGCGCGAGCTCTAGTAACTGGTACAATATGTATAGAAGCAGGGGCTGTGGGTGTAACAATGGTATTGATGTCCTCATCACTTCTGGTCCAAGAAAAATCATCGTGAAGGTTTCATTCGATTTGGACTCCGTTTGGTATTCCTTTTCTGTGAAACTCAAAAACAAGGAAAAAACAAAAACTGGCACTGGGCTCTAGGTTAATAGGTTAGTCCAAAAAATAATATGGAATAGCATATTAATGCTTATAAAACATCTAAAATAGATAATATAATAGCCTCGAACAATCGAAAATTATAGATACGTCAGAGACGTATCAGGGACTCTTCTGACTTCATCTCCATGTTCCGTGGGTGCCTTCTGGTCCAAGAAAAATCATCACGAAAGTTTTATTCCATTTGGACTCCATTTGATATTCCTTTTCTGTAAAACTCAAAAACAGGGAAAAATAGAAACTGGCACTGGTCTCTAGGTTAATAAGTTAGTCACAAAAATAATATAAAATAGGATCTGCCGGGAACAGAAGGTTACTGCAGTGGAAAAGTATTTTGGTGGACGTTTCTGTTGATATCGGAATATTTGAGGATTTCTAGAGCTGAGAGGGAGGTCGGTGGACTCCTGAGGGGCCCACAAGCCAGGGGGCGCGCCCTGAGGGCTTGTGGTGCCCTCAGGACTCTTCTAACTTGATCTCCAACTTCTGTGGGTGTTTTCTGGTCCAAGAAAATCATCGCGTAAGTTTTATTCAGTTTGGACTCCGTTTGATATTCCTTTTCTATAAAACTCAAAAACAAGGAAAAAAATAGAAACTGCCATTGGGCTCTAGGTTAATAAGTTAGTCCCCTCCAAAACAGATAATATAATAGCATGGAACAATAAAAAATTATAGATACGTTGGAGACGTATCATATTTCATCATAGTATTATGTGTGCCAGCATACTGATTCTGGGATGGCACAGAAAGCACAAAGACTTGATCGTATTTGGTTGGGTCACTACATTGACATTCTGGCATGGTACTTATATGACCTTCATATAAGTACCCGGCGGGCGTGGGAAAATTCCCCCAATCTCACCCCAACTCTGCTCAAACCCTAATCTCACCCCACCTGCCGCAGCAGATTCCCAATGGTCGCGCCTTCACCATAGGCGTCGCAGCATGCCGCCTTGCTGTAGGCACTGCCTCTTCGCGCCTTCGCCCCAGCCCTGCGTCGCGCCTTCACATGAGCCACCAAGTCACTCGAGCCCCGTACCTTGTCGTGTCGTCGCTCATCTTTGAGGTTAAAATTACTACCATATTTGTTTTCTTACTTAGATTTTCAATGTATATAAGACTATAAAATTAAAGCTAAAGTGTAATAAAACACAAGAACTTTTCATTGAGTGCAATGGATATTAAGACCGTGCAATTAAACTCAGAGTGTAATAAAAACTTAGCAGCTATTATATTAAGACGTTCAATATCAATATTTATTTTCACTAAGGATTGTTTAGGGTTCAGGGGACCATTGTTATTTAACTTGTGTGTTGACTTTTAGTCCAATGGGGCTCACCTTATGATAGTTTGATGTTCTTGGAGGAATGGTTCTAACGGTTGTCGTAGGGGGGCATTCTTTTCTTTTTCTTCCTATGCCGACCTTGGTAACAAGGAAGGAAAAGAAGGAACTGTTGGGGAACGCAGTATTTCAATTTTTTTGCATACGATCATGCAAGATCTATCTAGGAGATTCATAGCAACGAGACGGGGAGAGTGTGTCTACGTACCCTTGTAGACCGAAAGCGGAAGCGTTTAGTAACACGGTTGATGTAGTCGAACGTCTTTGCGATCCAACCGATCAAGTACCGAACGCACGGCACCTCCGCGATCTGCACACGTTCAGCTCGGTGACGTCCCTCGAAATCTTGATCCAGTTGAGGCCGAGGGAGAGTTCCGTCAGCTCGACGGCGTGGTGATGGTGATGATAAAGTTACAGGCGCAGGGCTTCGCCTAAGCACTACAACGATATGACCGAGGTGCGTAACTACGGAGTGGGGAACTGCACACGGCTAAAATATCAACTTGTGTGTCTATGGGGTCCCCCTCCCACGTATATAAAGGGGGGAGGAGGAGGCCGGGCAAGGGTGGCGCTCCCAAGGGGGGGAGTCCTACTCCAAGTAGGATTCGCTCCCCTTCCTACTTCCACAAGGAGAAGGGGGAAGGAGTAGGAGAAGAGAAGGAAAGGGGGCCCGACCCCCTAGCCCTAGTACAATTCGGTTTGGGCTAGGGGGTGCGCGCCACTACTTGTCCTGCCTCCTCTCTTCCACCATTAGGCCCATGAGGCCCAATAACTTCCCCGGGGGGGGGGGGTTCCGGTAACCCCCGGTACTCCGAAACTCATCCAAAACAACTCGAACCATTCCGGTGTCCGAATGTAACCTTCCAATATATGAATCTTTATGTCTCGACCATTTCGAGACTCCTCGTCACGTCCGTGATCTCATCCGGGACTCCAAACAACCTTCGGTCATCAAATCACATAAACTCATAATACAAATCGTCATCGAACGTTAAGCGTGCGGACCCTACGGGTTCGAGAACTATGTAGACATGACCGAGACACATGTCTGGTCAATAACCAATAGCGGAACCTGGATGCTCATATTGGTTCCTACATATTCTATGAAGATATTTATCGGTCAAACCGCATAACAACATACGTTGTTCCCTTTATCATCGGTATGTTACTTGCCCAAGATTCGATCGTCGGTATCATCATACCTAGTTCAATCTCGTCACTGGAAAGTCTCTTTACTCGTTCCATAATGCATCATCCCGTGACTAACTCATTAGTCACATTGCTTGCAAGGCTCATAGTGACGTGCATTACCGAGAGGGCCCAAAGATACCTCTCCGATACACGGAGTGACAAATCCTAATCTCGATCTATGCCAACTCATAAAACACCACCGGAGACACCTGTAGAGCATCTTTATAATCACCCAGTTACGTTGTGACGTTTGGTAGCACACAAGGTGTTACTCCGGTATTCAGGAGTTGCATAATCTCATAGGCACAAGAACATGTATAAGTCATGTAGAAAGCAATAGCAGAAAAAACTAAACGATAATTATGCTAAGCTAACGGATGGGTCTTGTCCATCACATCATTCTCTAATGATGTGATCCCGTTCAACAAATGACAACACATGTCTATGGCTAGGAAACTTAACCATCTTTGATTAATGAGCTAGTCAAGTAGAGGCATACTAGGGACACTATGTTTGTCTATGTATTCACACATGTACTAAGTTTCCGGTTAATACAATACTAGCATGAATAATAAACATTTATCATGATATAAGGAAATATAAATAACAACTTTATTATTGCCTCTAGGGCATATTTCCTTTAGGAACGACCATCACCGACTGTCAAAATACCTGTGAGGTCGATTGTTGAGAGCTGGTTGAAGTTTGCTGACTTCTTATCGTAGGGGGTCACTGTTTTACTTCTCCTCCTGTGAGACAATGGTAAAGCAGGAGGGGAAGTACAATAGTGACCATCACCGATAGTCAAAATACCCGTGAGGGAAAGCCACCATGTATATACACCACCACGTGAGAGATGAGAGTTGTTGAAGGGAGCCACGATGGACGAAAAGTTAACTCACATGCCTACTGATTTATTGATTAATGACTGACAATCCGATGGCAATTTTAGGTGTCCCCTATTCTATTATTTATTTTGTAAATGTTTGCATAATTTTTGGCTCCTGAGTCTCATTGGATGCTCCTTCTCGGTCTAATATTGTTCTACATTTGTTAAGAATCTAATTAATTTAATTGTTTCATGCTAGTACTACAATTACTGCCCTTTGCTGATTTTTCGGGACATCCACCATCCACTCCATGCCTCGTCGTCGCTGTCAGGCCTCTCGTACCGCACCATCATCCTCCAATCCTCCACGAGAGGAACCATGAGGGTCTCCACAATGGGTTATGGCGCAAGCAGTAAAGATTATGGACACGGTAGACAAATAGTGGGAGTGCTGGAAGGAGCTGAAGAAGATGGAGGCTCTCACACATGAGAGCACAGATATTGCAGACTTGCAAGTTTACAAAAATCACATGATTAGTGAATTGAGAAATGCAGCAGACGTTGTCAGATTGGAGGCCAACGACAAAGAGTGTGCATGTATGCCGGTTCAGAGTAGACCAAAGTTGGTCCTCAGATGGGCACAAAACGAGATGAAATCTCCAATTCGGGTTCAAAAAGACCGATTGGGACGTATGTTGGCATAATGCCACCAAGGTTGCCCCATCAACCACCATGGAGGATGGATAGAATGCCCCAACCACCATCGGTCATCCAACGAGTAGGTATTTCAAGAGTGCAGCTTTGGGAACATTACTATTTAGTATGTATTAAGTGTGGTGAACTTATCCTAGATAATGGTCCATTATATTTGCTGGCCCGAAAAGGTGTCATGGAAGCATAATTAACCTTTTAGATCATAAAATCTCCCATGACACCATGTTGGGATAGAAAAAGAGGTCTTTGTTGACTCATAGAGGATGCGATGGCAGAAAAATCCTCCTTTGGAATGACTACTATATGTGGTTGCTAATTAAATTTGTTGTACATTTGCACTATGTGGTAGAATTTGAATGAAGCCTACTAATTGCACCAACCGGGTCACATTATTTTATTTGGCAGCAAAATAGGATCAAAATGCTACCAAAAATAAATGATTTTATTTTTTATTTGGGAAATTTAAACTAATTCACGCCAGCCATGTATTATGGCGTCACCTTCATTCCATGAGTGATGCATCCACGATTTATTGCCTCTACAACATGAAAACTAAATAGAATGCACCTCAAATTTGCTACGCACTACAAGAAATATGTCAACTTGCGACCATCACTATTGGTCATTGAAAGGTCATTGTTTTTTATTTGTGACCTTTTTGTGACCAAAAACAGAAGGTCAAAAGCTGGCGGTCGTAAACTGAAATTAACGACCTTCTCTGTGATATGTAAAAGGTCGTTGGTTCCACGACCAAATTTTTGGTCACTAGTAGCCTCCCCAGGCCACGAAGGATCCTGCGTGGCAAGCTGACATGGATAAGGTTCAGCCCGGTCCAATTCGGTGTTTTACATGGGCCGAGCCACAATTCAGCCTATTTAATGTATTTTTTCCTGTGCTTTTATTAGCTACATGGGCCTGGCCCAACAATTTAGCCTTATTAATTTCTTTGTGTGGCCCTTTTAACAGCAGATTTTCTTTTGGATCATGTATTTTTCTGGGCCATTTCTTTGCTGGGACTCTCATGTTTTTCCATCAAAAATAATTGTACAATATAACTTGGGCCTAGCCCAGTTCCGAAAAAATTGATCCAATCCAAAAAAATATTATGCCATTGACATTACAACACATCACACCACAAGCTATCTTGGGCCTAGCCCAGTTCTGATACATTTTCAAAGCAACATGCAATGTTATAATATTACAACCATTCATTCCAGCAATGCATATCTTTACATCCCAAGAATAGTAAGTGCCAAACAAAACTATTCTATGACAAAGAAAATTAAAACATAAATTTAGATGATAAGAAATAACAGAAGTTCCTATTGTCCTCCTCCTTCAACATTTGAAAACCTCATTCGCCTGGCAGTAGATCAATCATGAGTGAGAAACTATATAACAGAAAAAATGTTCAAACGATGCAAAAATAACAATCATTACACATGGTATTCAGGTACATATTCATTAGTCATTCCACATGGTATGGCATGTATAGATTCATCAGCCATTAGAGTAGATAATAACATCACTGGCAACAATTAATGTGGTTTGGATCAAGTCTCAAGCATAATACAATACCAGTTTATACTCCTCTTTTAGAGGTACAGATTATAGCTAATGGGAGTTGATGTCCAGGAGTATTTGCAAATGGTACAACATCATGGAGTAGGATAACATGTTTAGCAGTACAGGTTATATAGTAAGCAAGCAAGCAATTTGGCAAGCTATGTTGCAAGATAATTGTTGTGTCGCTAACAATCACCATGTAAGAATTCTTTGTTGTACTAATACATGCACATCAAGTGAGAGTGGTGTTCTATTCTTACCACAACGGCACAAGTGAGACGATGCCTGATTCACCCTGCTTCTCCACAAGACTCGACCAGGAGCACGCATCCTCGAAGGAACCAACAACACTGCTTGCTCCTTTGGCTCAGCTCCTTGCTACAGAGGACGGCCGAGACTTGGATGCGGAGTCCCTGGGGGCTGGACGTCACCTACTCCCTCTTATTGTAAGTTGTAATCAGGCGTAGGCTCCCTGGGCGATTCATGAAAGGGAAGTTCTCAAACTTGACAATCTCGTTGTCCGACAAGTCAATCGTGTCAAACTGGTCCTGTTATCAAAAAAGGAACAAAGACAGTTATAAACACAACTAGAGAAGGACCTGGAGCAACTACAAAGAATTCAAAACGAGATTAAAAGAACCCTATGATTTCAATTTCAAATCAAGATAAATAGTTTAATATTAAGCCATCTGTAATACAAAAATTGCCAAGATGTGTGTCACTGATGGTAGAGCCAGTACAAGGAAGTAGTCTAGTAACACAATAACAAGCCAACATCAAACTGTTATGCCCTGGACAACTACATAGAAGAAAGCAAAAGTAACCAGAACAGTAGAGGTGTGGTGATCAAGTATATAAACACTCCTAGCAGCTAATTATATAAGGGCACTACTCATAATGAAGAGCAAAGTATTTTTATAGGGAGGAAAGGCTCCCAGCTTCACCACCCCACGATATGCATTCAAACAAGAATTTATTAGTGAAGAATAAAAAGAGAGGCTCCCCTGCTTTTTGCTGGAACTGCAGTAGCCTAGTAGTTTGAACTGTAGCTAGTGGTTGACAACTTTAGCAGAACAATTGAGAAATGACTCTTTAACACAATATCACAACTACTCCAAGGTGAGAACTATGAACATGCCATTTATCTTTCAAATGTCAAAGATCGTCACTGCAATCATCACATACACAATCAGGTACACAATATTGAGAGTGTTGTTTTTTAGACTGCACGGTTAACAACAACAATAATAACAACTGTACCGAATGTTTAGGTACACAAGCATGTATAGGAATCGAATCCAAGCGAGCGAATCTGCTTGGAAATATAGTTGTTCAGAATTCTAGTTTCAAGTCTGAAATAAAAATTCATGCTAGAAATAGCATCAAAGTGTATCAAATGAAAGGTGTTGTCCTGCCATACACATAACTGAAGCTTTCCCTAACCAAATATTTATTTTTAGCCATGAGAAAACATCTCAAGCATGCGAGTCAGCTACTTCTACATCGGACAGTATAAGCATCTCAAGCCTGCCATATGCGGGTACCACCAAACTACGTCTGAAGCTAATTAGCTAGCAAGTACAACTCCAAATAGTTTAGTCGATGGCCAGGATCTGCCATCCCGGCAAGCAACCGATGGCCAGGATCAAACATTAGAAATGAACCGATGCCTAGGGAGAAGACACGTGCCGCTTGCCACCACAGATCTCTCACAGGTCACTACGAAGCTGAAGTGGATCTTGGTTGTCGATTTTCGCACCAGAGAATTAGTTCAGACGCATATTTTACTCCTAGTTGCAGCCTATCCAGATCCCTTCTGTCAGCAAAAAATACACAGACAAGAGATTAGTAAGCTAAACTGAGAAAGATTAAACAAAGCAAATGATATTGGCATGCATGATTGATTAGTCTGGAAGTGTGTTCTCTGCATTTTCTTAGGGTGGCCATGTGATGGAGCATGCAGACAGCCACACTGGGCTACTGCATGTTGCATGTTGGGGTTATATACTGACATGACATACTGTAGTGTGGTGTCAGAGATTGACTGGGCTTTTTTATTGCTATGCTTCTGCACCTCTTGTCTCACTAATTAGATGATGTGAAGGACACATGGAATGGGATTACATTGCTAGATACCATGCACGATGTGCAGCTAGATAGAGGAAACGACGTGAAACAAAATGAACCTAATATTTGCATTATACCAAGTAGTCAGGCGTGTGGTGCATCTCTGCGTGACTGCGTCCGCTCATCGCGTCCTCCAACGAGCCGGTGCAGCTGGCGACGTCAGGGAGGGCTGCCACCACCGACGACCCCGAGGATCTGGATTAATCCAATGAAGAAGCAAAAAACAACCGGCGAGATATTAATCAATCCCCCGAAACACCGTCAACATTCAGCATGCAACACAAGTCAGTACATCAAAGAGCAACACGCCAGTTCGACCCAACAACTCACCAGATGCGTCGGCGGGGGTGAACTTGGTGTGGACGACGCCAACGTTTCCGTGAGGGTGGGAGACCTTGCCCCAGATGCAGTGGTAGTTGGTGTCATTGCTTGGACTTGGCCTTGTAGACGTAGGCCATCATCTTGCCACCGTACCAGGCCACGTCCTCCCCGGTGTTCATTTGGATCTGCTTGGATCTGCGTGCCCAACCAAGACCACGGATTCAGATACCCATGCGAGGGAGAAGGAGCAGAGCCACGCCGGCGGAGGTAGCTGCTCACCTCTTGTATCTGAGGATGGTGCCACAGACATAGAGCCTCACGCGCTGGCTGGTAGGTCCCTTCACCATCTTGCTGCTGCGGCGCCGCCGGGGAGGGGAGTTGAGGTTCACCGTCTTCCTGACAACTGCCGCCGCCTTCGTCCCCACCGACGAGGCGGACATGGCCTCGCCATCTTGGACGGCCTCGCTGCTCCCATCCTCCATCGATGGCGTTGGCGTAGGCGAGAGGGAGCGGGCGGCATGCTCGATTTGCTGTGGAGTAGGCGTCGGTAGAGAGAATGAGAGAGGATCAAGTGGGAGGAGGCTAGGGTTTCCGGAGGGGATCGAGAAAGAGAATGAGGGGATCGAGTGGGAGGAGGCTAGGGTTTCTGGAGGAAGTGTCTATTTTATTCCAGACACGCGCGCTCCCCACCATCATGTCGACATCTGACGGCAGGCTGTGCTCGAGCCGCTGTCCAACAGGCCTAAGGCCCAGGCAGGACTGGGTTGGACAATTTTCGGCCCAGTTGAGCAGAATAATTAGGACAGAGAAAAACATGAACTCCCTCTATTCATGTGGAGAATCTACCAAATATTAGTTGCAAAATTGGACTCCAAATTTTTTAAAATATGTGCAGAAGGGTGCATCTTAAAATAGCAAACAATGTTGCCTAAGGAAGTTTTCATTTTCTTTGGATAAAAATTTTCATTTTCCATTTTTCAAGTTCCCAAAATGAGTTTTTTTACTTGTTGCAAAATTGCACCACACCATTTTAGAAAATATTAGGCCATATTTAATGTACAATTGACCAAATGTTTGTGTGCTAAAAGTTTCGAGCCACCTCTCATGAAAAAGACAAATTTCCGTCGATTCAGCGGGAAGCAGGTCAAATTTAAACTGCAGCTGCCTCATTGTTTTCTCCTTATTTTTTCCAAAAACATTTCTAGGTACATTAGTATCTATTTAATAAGAGAAACACCAAAAGTTTTTCCAATATTCAACCAGTAATGAGCTATCATGTGTGAACATTCATGGATTTTCAAACCAAATGATCAATCTTATGGCCACATTCACGGCATAGTTTGTTCAACTGATCTCATATTGTGCACAAGGGTGCATCTTGGAATGGAAAATAATGTTGCCTAAGGAAGTTTTCATTTTCTTTGGACGAAAAATGAATTTTTCATTTTTCGAGTGCCCAAAATGAGTTTTTTTTGTGAAGGACCTACCATATATTTGTTGCAAAATTGGACAAAATCAATTTTCTCAAATACTAGGCCATGTTTAATGCACAATTGACCAAATGGTTGGGTGTTAAAAGCCTTGATCCAGCTCTGGTGAAAAAGACAAATTTCCGCCGATTTAGTAGGAAGCGGGTCAAATTTGAACTGTAGCTGCCTTGTAGTTTGCTCTTTATTTTTTACAAAAATCATTTCTAGGTACATAACTATCTATTTAATCAGAGAAACATCAAAAGGTTTCCAAGATTCAACAACTAGCTATGAACGGTCAAGCCCGCTGTTTCGACCGCATTTTGAAACGGGCATAAAAAAATCAAAAAAATCAAAAAATTGGAAAACCTTCACATTGTGTCATTATATGTGACCAAGTTACCAGAAAAAATAATAAACTTGTAATATGGTAATTCTTTTTAAAAAGTGTTCTCAGAAATGAGCTATCATGTGTGAAGATTCATGGCTTTCAAGTCAAATGATCAATCTTATGGCCACATTCATGGCATAGTTTGTTCAAATGATCTCATACTGTGCACAAGGGTGCATATTGGAATGGCGAACAATGTTGCCTAAGGGAGTTTTCATTTTCTTTGGACGAAAAATCATTTTTCCATTTTTCGAGTGCCCATAATGAGTTATTTTTGAAGGACCTACCATATATTTGTTGCAAATTTGGACCAAATCAATTTTATAAAATACTAGTGCATATTTAATGCACAATTGACAAAATGGTTGGGTTTCAAAAGTTTTGATCCACCTCTCGTGAAAAAGACAATTTTCCGCCGATTCAGTAGGAAGTGGGTCAAATTTGAACTACACCTGCCTTATAGTTTGCTATTTGTTTGTTCCAAAAATCATTTATAGTTACATAAGTATCAATTTAAGCAGAAATACATGGTTTGTGGCGATACATCGAGGTTTGGACGGTGGCCGAGGGCCCCAACTCCAGAGCGCGTAAACTCGCATGCCCGCCGCGTGGTCACCAGGTGACCGTGGCGTTGCCTTGCGTTCTGGGCGGCCTAGGTGAAGGAAATATGCCCTAGAGGCAATAATAAAGTTATTATTTATTTCCTTATATCATGATAAATGTTTATTATTCATGCTAGAATTGTATTAACCGGAAACATAATACATGTGTGAATACATAGACAAACAAAGTGTCACTAGTATGCCTCTACTTGACTAGCTCATTAATCAAAGATGGTTATGTTTCCTAACCATAAACAAGGAGTTGTTATTTGATTAATGGGATCACATCATTAGGAGAATGATGTGATTGACACGACCCATTCCATTAGCTTAGCACCCGATCGTTTAGTATGTTGCTATTGCTTTCTTCATGACTTATACATGTTCCTATGACTATGAGATTATGCAACTCCCGTTTACCGGAGGAACACTTTGTGTGCTACCAAACGTCACAACGTATCTGGGTGATTATAAAGGAGCTCTATAGGTGTCTCCAAAGGTGAATGTTGGGTTGGCGTATTTCGAGATTAGGATTTGTCACTCCGATTGTCGGAGAGGTATCTCTGGGCCCTCTCGGTAATGCACATCACATAAGCCTTGCAAGCATTACAACTAATGAGTTAGTTGCAAGATGATGTATTACGAAACGAGTAAAGAGACTTGCCAGTAACGACATTGAACTAGGTATTGAGATACCGACGATCGAATCTCGGGCAAGTAACATACCGATGACAAAGGGAACAACGTATGTTGTTATGCGGTCTGACCGATAAAGATCTTCGTAGAATATGTAGGAGCCAATATGAGCATCCAGGTCCCGCTATTGGTTATTGACCGGAGACGTGTCTCGGTCATGTCTACATTGTTCTCGAACCCGTAGGGTCCGCACGCTTAAGGTTTCGATGACAGTTATATTATGAGTTTATGAGTTTTGATGTACCGAAGTTAGTTCGGAGTCCCGGATGTGATCACGGACATGACGAGGAGTCTCGAAATGGTCGAGACATAAAGATTGATATATTGGACGACTATATTCGGACACCGGAAGGGTTCCGGGGAAGTTTCGGATAAAACCGGAGCACCGGGGGGTTACCGGAACCCCCCGGGGGGTTAATGGGCCTTATGGGCCTAATGTGGAGAAGAGGAAGGGGCTGCCAGGGCAGGCCGCGCGCCCCCTCTCCCCCTAGTCCGAATTGGACAAGGAGGGAGGGGCGGCGCCCCCCTTTCCTTCTCTCCCTCCACCTCTCCTAGTTGGACAAGGAACGGGAGGGGAGTCCTACTCCCGGTAGGAGTAGGACTCCTCCTGCGCGCCTCCTCTAGGCCGGCCACACCCCCCCTTGGATCCTTTATATACGGAAGCAGGGGGGCACCCTAGAACACACAAGTTGATCTTCGTGATCGTTCCTTAGCCGTGTGCGGTGCCCCCTTCCACCATATTCCACCTCGGTCATATCGTAGTAGTGCTTAGGCGAAGTCCTGCGACGGTAGTACATCAAGATCATCACCACGTCGTCGTGCTGACGGAACTCTTCCCCGACACTTTGCTGGATCGGAGTCCGGGGATCGTCATCGAGCTGAACGTGTGCTAGAACTCGGAGGTGTCGTAGTTTCGATGCTTGATCGGTCGGATCGGAAGGCGTACGACTACTTCCTCTACGTTGCGTCAACGCTTCCGTTGCGGTCTACAAGGGTACGTAGACAACACTCTTCCCTCTCGTTGCTATGCATCATCATGATCTTGCGTGTGCGTAGGAATTTTTTTGAAATTACTACGAAACCCAACAGTGGCATCCGAGCCTAGGTTTTATATGTTGATGTTATATGCACGAGTAGAACACAAGTGAGTTGTGGGCGATATAAGTCATACTGCTTACCAGCATGTCATACTTTGGTTCGGCGGTATTGTTGGATGAAGCGGCCCGGACCGACATTACGCGAGACCGGTTCTCCCGACGTGCTTTGCACAGAGGTGGCTTGTGGGTGATAGTTTCTCCAACTTTAGTTGAACTGAGTGTGGCTACGCCCGGTCCTTGCGAAGGTTAAAACAGCACCAACTTGACAAACTATCGTTGTGGTTTTGATGCGTAGGTAAGATTGGTTCTTGCTTAAGCCCGTAGCAGCCACGTAAAACTTGCAACAACAAAGTAGAGGACGTCTAACTTGTTTTTGCAGGGCATGTTGTGATGTGATATGGTCAAGACATGATGCTGATTTTTATTGTATGAGATGATCATGTTTTGTAACCAAGTTATCGGCAACTGGCAGGAGCCATATGGTTGTCGCTTTATTGTATGCAATGCAATCGTGCTGTAATGCTTTACTTTATCACTAAACAGTAGCGATAGTCATGGAAGCACAAGCTTGGCGAGACGACAACGACGCTACGATGGAGATCAAGGTGTCACGCCGGTGACGATGGTGATCACGACGGTGCTTCGGAGATGGAGATCACAAGCACAAGATGATGATGGCCATATCATATCACTTATATTGATTGCATGTGATGTTTATCTTTTATGCATCTTATCTTGCTTTGATTGACGGTAGCATTATAAGATGATCTCTCACTAAATTATCAAGTAGTGTTCTCCCTGAGTATGCACCGTTGCGAAAGTTCTTCGTGCTGAGACACCACGTGATGATCGGGTGTGATAGGCTCTACGTTCAAATACAACGGGTGCAAAACAGTTGCACACGCGGAATACTCAGGTTAAACTTGACGAGCCAAGCATATACAGATATGGCCTCGGAACACGGAGACCGAAAGGTCGAGCGTGAATCATATAGTAGATATGATCAACATAAAGATGTTCACCAATGAAACTGCTCCATCTCACGTGATGATCGGACATGGTTTAGTTGATTTGGATCACGTAATCACTTAGAGGATTAGAGGGATGTCTGTCTAAGTGGGAGTTCTTTAGTAATATGATTAATTGAACCTAAATTTATCATGAACTTAGTACCTGATAGTATCTTGCTTGTTTATGTTTGATTGTAGATAGATGGCCCGTGCTGTTGTTCCGTTGAATTTTAATGCGTTCCTTGAGAAAGCAAAGTTGAAAGATGATGGTAGCAATTACACGGACTGGGTCCGTAACTTGAGGATTATCCTCATTGCTGCACAGAAGAATTACGTCCTGGAAGCACCGCTGGGTGCCAGGCCTGCTGCTGGAGCAACACCAGATGTTATGAACGTATGGCAGAGCAAAGCTGATGACTACTTGATAGTTCAATGTGCCATGCTTTACGGCTTAGAATCGGGACTTCAACGACGTTTTGAACGTCATGGAGCATATGAGATGTTCCAGGAGTTGAAGTTAATATTTCAAGCAAATGCCCGGATTGAGAGATATGAAGTCTCGAGAGATATGAAGTCTCCAATAAGTTCTATAGCTGCAAGATGGAGGAGAACAGTTCTGTCAGTGAGCATATACTCAAAATGTCTGGGTATAATAATCACTTGATTCAATTGGGAGTTAATCTTCCAGATGATTGCGTCATTGATAGAATTCTCCAATCACTACCACCAAGCTACAAGAGCTTCGTGATGAACTATAATATGCAAGGGATGGAATAAGACTATTCCCGAGCTCTTCGCAATGCTGAAAGCTGCGGAGGTAGAAATCAAGAAGGAGCATCAAGTGTTGATGGTCAACAAGACCACTAGTTTCAAGAAAAAGGGCAAAGGGAAGAAGAAGGGGAACTTCAAAAAGAACAGCAAGCAAGTTGCACCTCAAGAGAAGAAACCCAAACTGGACCTAAGCCTGAAACAGAGTGCTTCTACTGCAAGCAGACTGGTCACTGGAAGCGAAACTGCCCCAAGTATTTGGCGGATAAGAAGGATGGCAAGGTGAACAAAGGTATATGTGATATACATGTTATTGATGTGTACCTTACTAATGCTCGCAGTAGCACCTGGGTATTTGATACTAGTTCTGTTGCTAATATTTGCAACTCGAAATAGGGACTACAGATTAAGAGAAGATTGGCTAAGGACGAGGTGACGATGCGCGTGGGAAATGGTTCCAAAGTCGATGTGATCACAGTCGGCACGCTACCTCTACATCTACCTTCGGGATTAGTATTAGACCTAAATAATTGTTATTTGGTGCCAGCGTTAAGCATGAACATTATATCTGGATCTTGTTTGATGTGAGACGGTTATTCATTTAAATCAGAGAATAATGGTTGTTCTATTTATATGAGTAATATCTTTTATGGTCATGCACCCTTAAAGAGTGGTCTATTCTTATTAAATCTCGATAGTAGTGACACACATATTCATAGTGTTGAAGCCAAAAGATGCAGAGTTGATAATGATAGTGCAACTTATTTGTGGCACTGCCGTTTGGGTCATATCGGTGTAAAGCGCATGAAGAAACTCCATACTGATGGGCTTTTGGAACCACTTGATTATGAATCACTTGGTACTTGCGAACCGTGCCTTATGGGTAAGATGACAAAAACACCGTTCTCCGGTACTATGGAAAGAGCAACAGATTTGTTGGAAATCATACATACAGATGTATGTGGTCCGATGAATGTTGAGGCTCGTGGCGGATATCGTTATTTTATCACCTTCACAGATGACTTAAGTAGATATGGGTATATCTACTTAATGAAACATAAGTTTGAAACGTTTGAAAAGTTCAAAGAATTTCAGAGTGAAGTTGAAAATCATCGTAACAAGAAAATAAAATTCCTACGATCTGATCGTGGAGGAGAATATTTGAGCTACGAGTTTGGTGTACATTTGAAACAATGTGGAATAGTTTCGCAACTCACGCCACCCGGAACACCACAGCGTAATGGTGTGTCCGAACGTCGTAATCGTACTTTACTAGATATGGTGCGATCTATGATGTCTCTTACTGATTTACCGCTATCGTTTTTGGGATATGCTCTAGAGACGGCCGCATTCACGTTAAATAGGGCACCATCAAAATCCGTTGAGACGACGCCTTATGAACTGTGGTTTGGCAAGAAACCAAAGTTGTTTGGGGCTGCGATGCTTATGTGAAAAAGCTTCAACCTGATAAGCTCGAACCTAAATCGGAGAAATGTGTCTTCATAGGATATCCAAAGGAAACTATTGGATACACCTTCTATCACAGATCCGAAGGCAAGACTTTTGTTGCTAAATTCGGAAACTTTCTGGAGAAGGAGTTTCTCTCGAAAGAAGTGAGTGGGAGGAAAGTAGAACTTGATGAGGTAACTGTACCTGCTCCCTTATTGGAAAGTAGTACATCACAGAAACCTGTTTCTATGACACCTACACCAATTAGTGAGGAAGCTAATGATAATGATCATGAAACTTCAGAACAAGATACTACTGAACCTCGTAGATCAACCAGAGTAAGATCCACGCCAGAGTGGTACGGTAATGCTGTTCTGGAAGTCATGCTACTAGATCATGATGAACCTACGAACTATGAAGAAGCGATGGTGAGCCCAGATTCCGCAAAATGGCTTGAAGCCATGAAATCTGAGATGGGATCCATGTATGAGAACAAAGTATGGACTTTGGTTGACTTGCCCAATGATTGGCAAGCAATTGAGAATAAATGGATCTTCAAGAAGAAGACTGACGCTGACAGTAATATTACTGTCTACAAAGCTCGACTTGTCGCAAAAGGTTTTCGGCAAGTTCAAGGGATTGACTACGATGAGACCTTCTCACCCGTAGTGATGCTTAAGTCTGTCCGAATCATGTTAGCAATTGCCGCATTTTATGATTATGAAATTTGGCAGATGGATGTCAAAACTGCATTCCTGAATGGATTTCTGCAAGAAGAGTTGTATATGATGCAGCCGGAAGGTTTTGTCGATCCAAAAGGAGCTAACAAAGTGTGCAAGCTCCAGCGATCCATTTATGGACTGGTGCAAGCCTCTCGGAGTTGGAATAAACGCTTTGATAGTGTGATCAAAGCATTTGGTTTTATACAGACTTTTGGAGAAGCTGTATTTACAAGGAAGTGAGTGGGAGCTCTGTAGCATTTCTGATATTATATGTAGATGACATATTACTAACGGAAATGATATAGAATTTCTGGATAGCATAAAAGATACTTGAATAAAGTTTTTCAATGAAAGACCTCGGTGAAGCTGCCTACATATTGGGCATCAAGATCTATAGAGACAGATCGAGACGCTTAATTGGACTTTAACAAAGCACATACCTTGACAAAGTTTTGAAAAAGTTCAAAATGGATCAAGCAAAGAAAGGATTCTTGCCTGTGTTACAAGGTGTGAAATTGAGTAAGACTCAAAGTCCGACCAATGCAAAAGATAGAGAGAAAATGAGAGATGTTCCCTATGCTTCAGCCATAGGCTCTATCATGTTAGGCTCTATCATGTATGCAATGCTGTGTACCAGACCTGATGTGTGTCTTGCTATAAGTCTAGCAGGGAGGTACCAAAGTAATTCAGGAGTGGATCACTGGACAGCGGTCAAGAACATCCTGAAATACCTGAAAAGGACTAAGGATATGTTTCTCATATATGGAGGTGACAAAGAGCTCATCGTAAATGGTTACATTGATGCAAGCTTTGACACAGATCCGGACGATTCTAAATCGCAAACCGGATACGTGTTTACATTAAACGGTGGAGCTGTTAGTTGGTGCAGTTCTAAACAAAGCGTTGTGGCGGGATCTACATGTGAAGCGGAGTACATAGCTGCTTCGGAAGCAGCAAACGAAGGAGTCTGGATGAAGGAGTTCATATCCGATCTAGGTGTCATACCTAGTGCATCGGGTCCAATGAAAATCTTTTGTGACAATACTGGTGCAATTGCCTTGGCAAAGGAATCCAGATTTCACAAGAGAACCAAGCACATCAAGAGACGCTTCAATTCCATCCGGGATCTAGTCCAGGTGGGAGACATAGAGATTTGCAAGATACATACGGATCTGAATGTAGCAGACCCGTTGACTAAGCCTCTTCCACGAGCAAAACATGATCAACACCAAAGCTCCATGGGTGTTAGAATCATTACTGTGTAATCTAGATTATTGACTCTAGTGCAAGTGGGAGACTGAAGGAAATATGCTCTAGAGGCAATAATAATGTTATTATTTTATTTCCTTATATCATGATAAATGTTTATTATTCATGCTAGAATTGTATTATCCGGAAACATAATACTTGTGTGAATACATAGACAAACCAAACGTCACTAGTATGCCTCTACTTGACTAGCTCGTTAATCGAAGATGGTTATGTTTCCTAACCATAGACATGTGTTGTCATTTGATTAATGGGATCACATCATTAGGAGAATGATGTGATTGACATGACCCATTCTATTAGCTTAGCACCCGATCGTTTAGTATGTTGCTATTGCTTTCTTCATGACTTATACATGTTCCTATGACTATGAGATTATGCAACTCCCGTTTACCGGAGGAACACTTTGTGTGCTACCAAACGTCATAACGTATCTGGGTGATTATAAAGGAGCTCTATAGGTGTCTCCAAAGGTGAATGTTGGGTTGGCGTATTTTGAGATTAGGATTTGTCACTCTGATTGTCGGAGAGGTATCTCTGGGCCCTCTCGGTAATGCACATCACATAAGCCTTGCAAGCATTACAACTAATGAGTTAGTTGCAAGATGATGTATTACGAAACGAGTAAAGAGACTTGCCGGTAACGAGATTGAACTAGGTATTGAGATACCGATAATCGAATCTCGGGCAAGTAACATACCGATGACAAAGGGAACAACGTATGTTGTTATGCGGTCTGACCGATAAAGATCTTCGTAGAATATGTAGGAGTCAATATGAGCATCCAGGTTCCGCTATTTGTTATTGACCGAAGACGTGTCTCGGTCATGTCTACATTGTTCTCGAACCCTTAGGGTCCGCACGCTTAAGGTTTCGATGACAGTTATATTATGAGTTTATGAGTTTTGATGTACCGAAGTTAGTTCGGAGTCCCGGATGTGATCACGGACATGACGAGGAGTCTCAAAATGGTCGAGACATAAAGATTGATATATTGGACGGCTATATTCGGACACCGAAAGGTGTTCCGGGTGATTTTGGAGAAAACCGAAGAGCCGGAGGGTTACCGAAACCCCCCCGGGAGAAGTAATTGGCCATATGTGCCTTAGTGGAGAGAGAGGGGCAGCCAAAGATGGGCCGCACACCTCCTCCCCCTGGTCCGAATTGGACTAGGAGAGGGGGGCGGCGCCCCCCTTTCCTTCTCCCTCCCACTTTTTTCCTACTCCTAGAACTCCTCCTTGGCGCGCCATAGGGGCCTACCGGCCTCCTCCCCTTGATCCTTTATATACGGGGGCAGGGGGCACCCCTTGACACACAAGTTGATCCACGTGATCATATTCGTAGCCGTGTGCGGTGCCCCCTTCCACCATAATCCTCGATAATATTGTAGCGGTGCTTAGACGAAGCCCTGCGACGGTAGTATATCAAGATCGTCACCACGCCGTCGTGCTGACAGAACTCTTCTCCGACACTTTGCTGGATCGGAGTCCGGGAATCGTCATCGAGCTGAATATGTGCTAGAACTCGGAGGTGCCGTAGTTTCAGTGCTTGATCGGTCGGGCCGTGAAGACGTACGACTACATCAACCGCGTTATATTAACGCTTCCGCTGTCGGTCTACAAGGGCATGTAGATCACACTCTTTCCTCGTTGCTATGCATCATCATGATCTTGCGTGTGCGTAGAAATTTTTTTGAAATTACTACGTTCCCCAACAAAATCGACATAGGATGTAGTTGAACATTTTGAGATGAAACTTGATGCGTCCAAAATCTGCGGGCGTCGATGTCCAACATGACAAATCGAACCGGCTACAACCGAAGGTAGCAGGGCTTGCAGTTGTTGTGCTCGCGGAAGAAGATGCCAGGGAAGTCAACGCGGGGTTGGGCATGGCCTGAAGCAGAAGAGGCCGCGACGTTCGATGACAAGTGCAGCGACGCGTAGATCCATGGGCGGCAGCACGGTAGAGGCGCACCAACAGAGGGACTCGGCGGGGTGACGCAAAGCAAGGACTCCGGTGAATGGAGCGGAGGCAGACGAACGCGGCGCAGCTCGACGGCGGCAAGGCGGCGCCGGACTTGGGCTCTGGTGGAGCACGGGAGGTGAGGAGGTTCGCCGGGCAGAGGCGGCTGGAGGTAGCAGGGCGGCAGGGGCGGCTGGAGGGTCGCCGTCGTCGGTGGTTGCCGGCTACTGCTGCTGCTCCGGCAAGGAGGTGGAGGCGGCTCGGAGCAGCGGCCTATAGGTGGTCGCCGGTGTAGGGTGCCATGGCCGGAGATCGAAGTCGAGGGCGGCGACAGAGGGTCCTCGCGGACCGAGGGAGGCACCAGGGAAGGGCTCGCTGGGTTCTGACTTGGAGACGACAACGACGAAGACGAAGCAGGAAGGAAGGAGAAGCACGCGGCGGAAGAAGAGCCTGGCGCGGTCGCGGTGTGGGGCTCGCGCGCAGAGCGGCGGTCTGTCTGGAGGCGGCGAGGGGATCGGGCGCAGGGAGCTCCTCTCCCTGGCTCGATGTGTGCGAGGCGGCGGTGAAGAGAGATGGGATCGAGAGGAGATGATGCTAGGGTTCGGGAGCCAGCTGGGCCTAGAGGGGCAAGGGACTGGGCCGGCCTGGAGGACTGCGGGGAGGTTGGGAGGCTCAGTGGCCCGATAGGCTGGTTGGGCTCCTCTCTCTTATTTTCTATAAACAGAAAATAACAAAGAAGAAAAGGAGAAGAAAGGAAGAGTTAGGGATAGAACTTGGACACGTGGACAATTTTCCTGGACTCACAAAAATACGAGGAATTTGACAAAAATGGCCTGACGATTTTTAGAGGAAGTAAAATCCACACGCGTTGGATTTAACTCGGCAAGTTCGAATTTCGAAACTCATTCAAATGAACTCCAAATGGGTTGAAATTATAGGAGGTGACCGTACACAATATATGTGATTTATGAGCAGATTTGGAAGATTTATGGGTAATGTAAAATTGCCACTCAATTTTACTAAAAGGCCCCAAAGGAAGAAGGGGAAGTTGAGAAGGATAAAAGGAAATTTGAAGAACGGTGCATATGTGTTTGTGGGTAATTCCAAGCCAATGAATGGTTTAATATAGCTCCCTAAATATTAGGAGGATATGTTATATAGAGAAATCACCATGCGAGTTCCCTCAATTTAAATAGATCAAAGATCTATGCATTTTATTTAGTTGGGTCTAAAAAATGAAATGGCATGATGGCATGATGACATGATGCAATGCACATGATGCAAAGCTGAATGCAACGGACAAAACAAATCACCCGATGAAACTCGAAAAACATGGAAGGCATCCGGAGTGCCGGTCTTGGGGTGTTACAACACTCCACCACTACAAGAGGATCTCGTCCCGAGATTTAGGATGGCACCGGAGAGAAACGGAAAAGGAAGAGAAGAGGTAGAACAAAGTTGCTTCTTCGACAAACGAGTGAAACCAAAGAACCTTGAAAGGTTAAGCAATTTCAAGGAAAGAGTACTCCGAAGATGAATGAAGTTGAAAACACTACGTTAGAAGAGAGGAACAAGGAACATTATGTGAACCTTGGAGGTTGCAAAGCTATGAATGAAGAGCTCCAGTGACAAGGAAGGACATGTAACCACTCTGGTTGAAACGGAATAAGCAAGGAATGAGAACAAAAGAATGCAGACAACACTTTGGTAGAAAAGAGAAGCAAAACTTGAAAAAATGGGAAGAACTTGAAAAGAGGACACGACACTCCGGTTAAATGGATAAGCATGAAAAGAACATGATCTTGACAAAACAAGATGATGAGTGAAAAGAGCAACATCACAAAGCCTCCGGAAGAAAGAATAGAAGATAGATCATTGGAATAAAAGAATTGAGAAGAAAAATGTCAACTTATGCCATAAATGATCTTGGAAAGCACCCTTCCAAGAAGGTTAAAACAGAGTTGTTGGGAAACCAACAACGACACGAATAAGCTTGTAGTGGGCTTATGGAAAACATCTCAAAACTATGAGGTGAAATTCTGCCACTACATAAATAAAAGATTGGATTGATATCAACAAGGAGACGAGAAACTTATTTCACCGGGAGGATGAATGAAGAACTTGGGTCATTTATGAGCACCATAAATAGCAAAATCCTTAGGGAAAGCTTTAGGTGAAATATAACCCAATATAACTCCAATGAAGAGAATGATGGATTGAGAAGAGCTCATGCCCGAAGAAATTGATGTGCTTAACTATCTCATTCTTGACAACTTTTGAATCATGAAACATGAAGGAAATTGTCAAAAATGACATAACACCATCTCAAAAGATAAGTAGAAGGAATTGCACTTTGGAATGCAAGAAGAAGAATACTTGAGCTCCTCCAAGGAAAATCTTGAAGAACACTTCGAGAATGAATTAAATCTTTGAAGAACCACCATGTTTAGCCTTCGTGAGAACACCGGTAACAAAAGAATGACCAAACAAAAGAAAAGAGAAGTTGAAAACACAAGGTGAAGCCTTGCAATGATTTATATGGAGCATCTTGAACCGAGAAAACTTGGCACTCCGGAAAGAAAAGATGAAGCACTTGAACCAATAATTTACTCATCGTGAACAAACTCTAGAAGAATGAATCCATCATTTGGATGAAGCAAGAATAAGAATTATGTTATGCGTATCCTTCACCAATTTAAATTGATGACAAGCAACGGATTTGGCATACTACTTATTCTGGTAGAAAGGATTAAGATAGATATGGTGCAAACTTGGGAAGGTCTTCAACAAATCACCGGTCGGGATTGGAAAGAACAAATGAATTGATATGAGAACATAGGAAGAGGGATCTTGAACAAACCACCGTAAGAATTGAAAATGAAAGTAGCAAAGGCACAATTCACCAGGAAGACTTGGAAAATGAATGAAGATACTTGAGGGGATTTGATACAAGAGAACGAAGAGATCACGAGCTGATTAGAGAATAATTGAATGAAGCACCGGTAAGATTTGGGGAACAATAGCTGAAAGCTGAGAATGAATAATTCTGAGATGATGGACTCGGATGATCAAACTTAAAAGACACCTGAATTGCTCTGGATGGGTGAAAAGAATTCTCACAATCTGAAACAATTATGAGAGGATGGAAACAAGATTGAACTTCGCATCTTTGGAAGAACGGATACGATTTGGAGGAAAAACTCCTCTTCGGTCTTCAGATGTTGAGAATAACGATGAGAAACACCACCATAAATTGTTGAGGTGCTCCGGGATGAAAATTAGAAAGGTTGAACCGACGATGAAAGAATTTGAAAGATCTTGGAGAAAGACATTTGACTAATGACAACTCATTCTTACGTCAAACTTTGAAATGAATTTGAGAATAACTCCGGGAAAAATAGAAGAGTCGGGTAAGATCCTGGGAAAGACCTGTGGGTTATGGCCCACTCAAGAGAAACACCGTTGGAATGATTTTGAAGAGAGATTGCACCGGTTGATTTAAATGGCTTGGTCTTCTCCCGAACCTTCGAGGGTCCCTTCTAGTCCAGAAAAAATTAATCCAAAGTTTTCTCGCCGTTTGGACTCTGTTTGATATTGATTTTCTAAAAAGCCAAAAACAAGCAAAAAAATAGCAACTCACACTAGGTTAGTCCCAAAAAATGATACATAATTGCATATAAAATATCCAAGATTGATAATATAATAGCATGGAGCAATCAAAAAATATAGATACGTTGGAGATGTATCAACCATCCCCAAGCTTAATTCCTGCTCGTCCTTGAGTAGGTAAATGATAAAAATATAATTTCTGATGTGGAATGTTGCCTAACATGTATATCATGCAATCTTTCTTTTATGGTATGAATATTTATATCCGAATGATTCAAAGCAATAGTTTATTATTTGACACAAAGACATTAATACTCAGTCATACCAACAAACAATCATGCCTTTCAAAATATAAATGCTAAAGAACGCTATCCCTACAAAATCATATAGCCTTGTCATGCTCCAGCTTCTTAACACAAAGTATACATCATGCACTACCCTGGTGTCAGCCAAGCAATTGGTTCATACTTTTTAACACGCTTCAGCTTTTTCAACCCCCACACAATACATGAGCGCAAGCCATGGATGTAGCACTATAGGTGGAATAAAATGTGGTGGTAGAGATTAATTTGGAGAAGAAAAAAAAGGATAAAGTCTCACATCGACGAGGCTAATCAATGAGCTATGGAGATGCCCATCAATTGATGTCAATGCAAGGAGTGGGGATTGCCATGCAACGAATGCACTAGGAGTTATAAGTGTATGAAAGCTCAAAATGAAAACTAAGTGGGTGTGCATCTAACTTGCTTGCTCTAGAAGACCTCAGCATTTGAGGAAGCCCATAATCAGAATATACAAGCCAAGTTCTATAATGAAAAATTCCCACTAGTATATGAAAGTGACTACATAAGAGACTCTCTATATCAAAAAATGGTGCTACTTTGAAGCACAAGTGTGGAGAAAGATAGTAACATTGCCCCTTCTCTCTTTTTCTCTCGTTATTTCTTTGGTGGGCTCTTTTTGGACTTTTTTTCTAGGCTCTTTTTGGCCTCTTTTTTTCCTCACTGGGACAATGCTCTAATAATGAATAATGATGATCATCACACTTCTATTTACTTATAACTCAAAATTACTACTCGATACTAGAACAAAATATGACTCTATATGAATGCCTCTGGCAGTGTACCAGGATGTGCAATGATCTAACATAACATGTATAAAAAATTGATGAATGATGGCTGAGCCACAAATACTATGTGAGCTATATGATGTGTTCCATAATAATGAAATGGTGGAAGTTGCATGGCAATATATCTTGAAATGGCTATGGAAATGCCATATAATAGGTAGGTATGGTGGCTGTTTTGAGGAAGATATAAGGAGGCTTATGTGTGATAGAGCGTATCGTATCACGGGGTATGGATGCACCAGTGAAGTTTGCATCACATCTCGAGGTGAGAAAGGGCAATGCACGGTATCGAAGAGGCTAGCAAATTGCAAAAAGGTGAGAGTGCGTATAATCCATGGACTCACATTAGTCATAAAGAACTTGCATACTTATTGCGAAAATCTATTAGCCCTCGAAGCAAAGTACTACAATGCATGCCCCTAGGGGGAGGTTGGCAGGAGTTAACCATCTCGCGCCCCCGACCTTCACGCAAAGGAAGACACTCAATAATAAATCGTGCTCCAACTTCTTAACATAACTAGAGACTATACGTGCATGCTTCGGGATCACAAACCTTACCACTAATATTCTTACTAAACCACAATTACTCACTATTACAACCCACATATCACCATCTCTATATCTCAAAACTATTGCGAGGAATCAAACTTATCATATACAGTGATCTACATGAAAGTTTTTATTATATCCCTATTGAATGCCTATCCTATTAGGACCAATTTCATAACTCATGCATATTGCCATTACTGTCTATTAAACTCTCAGAATGATATAAGTGAAGCATTAGAGTGCAACTATTTCTTTAAAATATAACCACCCCGTGCTCTAAAAGATATAAGTGAAGCACTAGAGCAACTGCCTAGCTCAAAAGATATAAGTGAAGCACATAGAGTACTCTAAAAATCATGAATAAATGTGTGTCCCTCTCAAAAGGTGTGTGCAGCAAAGATAATTGTGGCAAACTAAAAAGCAAACAAAGCAAGACTCATATAATACACGACGCTCCAAGCAAAACTCATATCATGTGATGAATAAAAATATAGCTCCAAGTAATATACTCATGGTTGGTAGAAGAAAGAGGGGATGCCTTCAGGGGCATCCCCAAGCTTAGATGCTTGGTTGTCCTTGAATATTAACTTGGGTTGCCTTGGGAATCCCCAAGCTTAGGGTCTTTCCTCTCATTATTCCTTCATCCATCGTGATCACACCCGAAAGTTGGAAACTTCAGCACACGAAACACAACAGAAACCTCATGAGATCCGTTAGTATAACAACCAAATCATAAACTTTAGGTACTGTTGTCAATCGATTCGTATTTTATTATTTCATAATACCTACAATATTCTAACTTCTCCATGACTTATACCCCCTGATACAATCCATAGATTCATTAAAACAAGCAAAATATGCACTGAAAATAGAATTTGATAAAAACAGAACAATCTGTAATGATCTAAACAATTATTATACTTTTGTAACTCCAAAAAATCTGAAAATTTAGGAAACCGTGTGCAATTTGTATATCAATCATGTGTAAAATCTTCAAAATTTTATCATGTTCCGGTGAATTTAAACAATTCTGCTACTACATGTAAAAGTTTCTGTTTTTTCACAAAATCAAGTCAACTATCAACCAAATCATCCCAAAAGCTTTACTTGGAACAAACACTAATTTAAACACAAAAACACAAGCATAATGGTAGCATAATTGTGTGCACACTCAAAAACAGAAAACAAAGAGGAAAAATAAAGATAACTATTGGGTTGCCTCCCAACAAGCGCTATTGTTTTATGCCCCAAGCTAGGCGTAAGGCATAGTTTCAAGTGTTTGTCATCCTTAATTTCCAACTCCTCAATTACACAACCACGCTTCCTAGGAAGCTTAGCATTAATATTTTTAAATAACACACTCCTAGGGACAAAGTTGAGGAATTTATTCTCATAGATGGGTTCCTTTATTAAATCAATGAAGTCGGGATGAACACTAATCATTTTAAGATCCTCACTCCCATTAATTAGTAGATGTGGTACCCTTGTTCTTAGGAACATACATAAACTTGCAATTCTTACTAGGAGGAGTCCTTTCAATGTTTTTAACGAAAGAAAAAGCGGAACCCAAATTATTAATAACTTCTTCCAACTTAACAGTCCTAGCGGGACTTTGCTCTATCCTCTCATTAATTATTGGTTTCTTCTCCTTTAGTACTTTCACAGTAGTTCCTAGCTTTGATCCAAATTGAGTAATATTATTATGAACCTTTTTATCTAAATTCTCAATATGTTCTATGGTAGGTATTTTATTTTCAATAGCTTCCAATCTTTGCATAACATGTTATAACGTCAATGTTGTTTCATTAATAGTAATAGGTGGTGATACTACTAAATTTCCCATGGCATTGAAAGCATGCATAGTGTGACTACCCAAGAAATTCCCTCCAGCAATAGTGTCAAGCACAAATCTATACCAAGTAGTAACACCCACATAGAAATTGCGAAGAAGAACGGTAGTGGATTTCTTACGAGTTGATCTATTTTGAGCATCGCAAATCCTATACCAAGCATCTTTTAAACTTTCTCATCCCCTTTGTTTAAAATTAAGCACTTAATTCTCGGGGGTACAAGCAACAAGTGAAGAACTAGCAATAACGATGGAGGAAGCAAACAAGAAAATAAAAATATTTTCGTGTTTTCATAAAAAAATAGAAAGTGGGGGAGATGAAAATGAGAGGCAAAGGCAAATAAAAATAAGAGCAACTAGATGATAGTTTATGCGAAGGTACTTGATAGGTTTTTGTGATGTCTCCCCGGCAACGGCACCAGAAATTCTTCCTGCTACTTGTGACCCGCGTTGGGATTTCCTCGAAGAGGAGAGGATGAAGCAGTACAGTAGAGATAAGTATTTCCCTCAGTTAAGAACCAAGGTTATCAATCCAGTAGGAGAACCACACAGAACCTCGTTAGCAACACATCCACACGCAAAAGCAAATACTTGCACCCAACACAAACAAGTGGGTGGTCAATCCCATCGGCAATTATTTGCAAGGACCAAATCTCATAATGGTAGGCAAAAAAAATTACAAAATAAATAGAATTAAATAAAAGTGCAGCAAGATATTTTTGGATTTTATATATGATAAAGTAGACCCGAGGGCCATAGTTTTCACTACACCACATGCTTCTCTCTTGAGCACATAAAGTACGGTGGGTGAACAAATTATTGTTGGGCAATTGATAGAAAAGCGCATAGTTATGCCGATATTTCAAGGCAATGACCATGTATATAGGCATCACGTCCAAGACAAGTAGACCGACTCCTGCCTGCATCTACTAATCTTACTCCACCCATCGACCGCTCTCCAGCATGCATCTAGGGTATTATGTTAATGAAAACAGAGTAACGCCTTAAGCAAGATGACATGATGTAGACAAAGTAAACCCAAGCAATATGAATAAACCCCATCTTTTTATCCTTAACAGAAACAATACAAATACGTGTCATGTCCCTTTTTGTCATTGGGATTGAGCACCAGAAGATTGAACCCATCACAAAGAACCTATCCCATTGCGAGAAAAATCAATCTAGTTGGCCAAACTAAACGGATAGATCGGAGATAAATAGAATGCTATAATAATCATGCATAAAAGAATTCAGAGAAGACTCAATTAATATTCATGAATAATCTGATCATAAACCCATAATTGATCGGATCCCAAACAAAACACACCACAAAAGAAGATTACATCCAATAGAACTCCAAGATCATCGAGGAGAACGTATTGAAGATCAAAGAGAGAGAAGAAGCCATCTAGCTACTAGCTATGGACCCATAGGTCTGTGGTAAACTACTCAGGCATCATCGAAAGGGTAGCAAGGATGTTGTAGAAGCCCTCCATGGTCGATTCCCCCTCTGGCAAGGTGCCGGAAAAGGCCTCCAGATGGGATCGCAGAAGAATAGAAACTTGAGGCAGCGGAAAAAGTATTTCGGGTGGCTCTATGATGTATTGGGAATATTTGGGAATTTATGGAGGTAGAATTAGGTCAAGACGTTCCACGAGGGGCCCACAAGCCTAGGGGCACCCCCCATAGGGCGCGCCTAGCGAGCTTTGTCGCTCCCTCGTGTCTCGTCTAGTCTTCTCTCGAACCTCCGAGAGTCCCTTATAGTCCAGGAAAAATAATCCAGAGTTTTTTCGCCAATTGGACTCTGTTTGATTTTGATTTTCTGAAAAGCGAAAAACAAACAAAAACAGCAACTGGCACTGGGCACTAGGTTAATATGTTAGTCCCAAAAAATGATATATATAATTGCATATAAAACATCCAAGATTGATTCTGTAATAGCATGGAACAATAAAAAATTACAGATACATTGGAGACGTATCAATGCTATATGGCAGCGACGATGAAGATGATGCGGTAGCGGCATGAAAACCCGTGACTATAACTCGGAACTCTAAGGGAACTAGACGCTAAGACCAGCAACTCGAGACGATGATGCAACTGCAAATTCAACAAAGCAAAACACCAGAAAGAAAATTGCAAAAGGCTTTGATTGGTTTGGATATGATGATCTAACCCTAATTTTTTGTGTCTTTTTCGTGGACTGTAGGTGTGAAGAACATATGCGATCTAAACTATGAAAAACTGGAAAATCTCACCGAGCAACCTGGAAATCTGATACACTTGATAGAGGCTAGGGTGTCCCAATGTTTCAACGAGAGGTTGGTATCGTTTTCGGTGGAAGTCAATTTTGACGATCCAACAACGAACGTGCCAAGACGTCGCGCCTTAGCAATCGCTAAACCAATTCCGAGAGGTAACTGAGCATGCCGGAGCACGATCAACCTGACCACGAGGGTCTGTTTCCTGCTAGAAAATGAAGAACAAGTAAGAAACTGAAATTGAAATATGGATATTGCGAATATAATATGAAAGCTTTATTAGTAAAGTGGGTTTCTATGACGTCTTGGCCTGGTCATTGAACACAAACGAAGGACGCGAGTTGCAGCTACGGCAGACTTTTAATCTAAACAAAACCCAAGTCTAAATGGTGCCTTAAGGGTTGTATTTATAAGGGAAAAGGAAAGGGGATTTCGTCCACCTTTGGCAAGGTGGGACTAAAAAATCTCCTGAGTCGTTTCCCCTACAATACGGACTCTAAAACTAGCCTATGAAGTAGTATTTCAAAATTACATGGGCCTGGCCCAAAACTAAGGTGGCGCATCACCTATAATAAGCTATGGATGAAATTTATGAAAGTGCATCTTGTATATTTTGTCCATGTCCTTCTATGTCATCATGGAGGCTTCAAAGTGCTGAAAACTCCATTAGAAACACCGTTCTGGTTCCTTTCGCGCGTGCCTTCATCTCAATGCTTGATCCTGCTCCAGTGTTCATCCCTCTTGTCCATGCTTAGCCCTTCATTAGTAACCAATACAAATGTATCTATTTTAGGCAACATCATATTCTCATGAACATTAGATTATTCCCAAGAAATGAAAGTGTCTGATAATTTAATTGGTGTGCCCGAGCTCTAGTAATTGGTCCAATATGTATAGTAGCAGGGGGGGTGGGTGTAACTATGGTATTGATGTCATCATCACAAACTGATAGAAAAGCGCATACTTATGACGTTATTCATGGCAATGATCATGTGTATAGGCATTACGTCTGTGACAAGTAGACCAAAACGATTCTGCATCTACTACTATTACTCCACTTCGTGAGCGCTTATATGCTTGCCTCTCTACATATTAATATCATAACAAATAGAGTAATGCATGAAGTATGATGGCATAATATAGACAGAATAAAAGCAAACAATATGATTAAACCCCGTTGTTTTACCCTTAGTAGCAACAATACAAATACGTACCTCGCTACCCCTTCTGTCATGAGGTGAGGACACCGGAAGATTGAACCCACTACAAAGCACCTCTCCAACTGAAGATAAATCAATCTAGTTGGCCAAACCAAATAGATAGATCAGAGAGAAATACAAAACTATAATAATCATGCCTAGTAAAGTTTAGTAAAGACTACATTACTTTCAATAAATAATTTGATCATAAACCCACACTTCATTAGATCCGAACAAACACACTGCAAAAGAATGTTATATCAAATAAATCTCCGAGGAGAACTTGTATTGAAAATCGGAGAGAGAGAGAGAGATGAGAAGCCATCTAGCTACTCACTATGGACCTGTAGGTCTTTGGCAACAAGGATGATGTAGAAGCCCTCTGTGATCGATTCCCCCTCCGCTGGAGTACCGGAAAAGGCCTCCAGATTGGATCATGGAAGAACAGAAGTTGCGGTGACGGAAAAATTGTTTCGGGTGGCTCTCTATTGGTTTGGAAATTTATAGAGTTGGAATTAGGTCAAACGGGGCTGCATGGGACCCACAAGCTAAGGTGGCGCGCCCCCCTCGGGGCGCGTCGTGTGAGCTTGTGGCTCTCTCGTAACTCTTCTGGCCTCCTCCTGAACCTTTTAGGGTCCCTTCTGGTCCTAAAAAAATCACCATAAAATTTCACCGTGTTTGGACTTCGTTTGATATTGATTTTCTATAAAACCAAAAACATGCAGAAAATAGCAATTGGCACTGGGCACTGGGTTAATAGGTTAGTCCCAAAAAATGGTATAAAATTGCATATAAAGTATCTAAAATTGATAATATAATAGCATAAAACAATCAAAAAAATTAAAGATACACTGAAGATGTATCAGAGGGGCGCCGAATAGGCCGGGCATTTGAGTCCGATTTCAGGCGCCTAGATGGGTTGGGTTTAATTACCGGTTAGTGATCGGCCCACCCGCCCGAACGTGTTTGCGGCCGGTTTGATGCGCCGGCTGCTGACGTGTTCTAATATGAGATCCCCACCGTCATCATCATTTATTGGTCTAGATCTCAGCCGAGGTAGGGGAGTCATTCATTTTCGAGCTTCCAAGTCCCAACCAAAGTAGCCAGAAATGGCCGAAAGTCGAACCGTGTAGGACACCTTTTCTCAGTGTGATAGCTATCTTTTGAATCGATAGTCACATGTTCGCCGGCTTGGCAAAATGGATAAAAATGACCTAGAGGCGAAAGAAATTCACAAAAGGAACTGTCAACTGTGGGCGAGACTATTTCACCCAGCTAACCCTTTCGGGTAGCGCCTGAAAGGTCGGCGCTACACTACACTGATTGGCGCCCATCCGACAGGCGCTACACGCCTCACCAGCATGGCACCCCGGGGCCAGACCGGGCCTCACCTCGGTTAAGTAGCGCCTAGCCCAAAGGCGCTACACGTTGACTTACTAACCGTCGTGGACCGGCCATCCCTAGCCCAGCCCCCACACACCCCAAGAGAATTCAAACAGAGAGGTGGTGGCCGCAGTTTCCTCTCTCTCTCCATCTCAAACCCCTTCCCAAATCGAGCAGATATGAAGGTTTTCTTCGTGGATTTTGACCCCAATCTCCCTCTCAAGGTAATCTCCTCTAATCCCCTCCTTTTCATTCTAAAAAATGCTCACATTTACTCAAGTCTAGCAAGTTTAGGCAAACCCTAGTTCTTCATGGATTTTGAAATGTGTATGGAAATATGAGATGATTGTTTAACATTTTGTTAGGGTTAGCCTTCTTAGTATGTTATGGTTAGGATTATGGTTTTTGTTATGTTGAGGTTAGGCTAAAAGCTTCTGCAAATATACAAGTGAGAGTACTACGACATATACATTTGAACTAAACACAGATTATGAAGTACCAACTAGTATGCTTATTACCATCTTCTTCTTCGTAATCAAGTAGGTCCGGTGTTCAGCATAATAGTAATCATCGAGAATTCACACCATCCTACATATTTCAAACAATAAGACATATATGAGCATTATTTCATACGTGAGCATCGTTTCGGTTTCTAACAAAATATGAGCAAACTACCATACTTCATATGCATTATTTTATATGCAAGCATTATTTCATATGTATTCATCTCAACAATCATACATAGATACTAAAAGGAATTTAAACAATCATCTAATATAATTTCATATGTGAGTATTTTTTTCATATGTACATACAAATTCCTACGGAATCATGATTTACAATACAAATCAACATCACACATGTTCCCCAACTATTACAAATCATCTACAAATCCTAAATCACACCACAGTATTTCAAATTTTTCATATAAATTTCGAATCCAAGCAAAACTAGGATTCCACCCGAACTTTTATAAATCTGAGAAAATGTGAAGAATTTTACGGATGAAAATAAGGGGATCAAAGGAGATTACCTTTTAGAAGGGATTGGGGCAAAAATCCATGAAGGTAATCTTCCGATCGAAAGGATTTATAGAGGAGACTGAGAGGAAAGGGAGAAAGCCGCGGCCGACCCTCTTTATTCCTGGGAGGAATGAGTGGAATGGGGGAGGGCCGGTTCACGACGGTCAGTAAGTGAAAGTATAGTGTCTTTGGGCCAAGCGCTACACTAGATAGTATAGCGCCTTTGATTTAGACACTATTTAATTTAGGTGGGGCCCGGCCTCGCCTCGGGGTTTCACGCTGGCGAATCGTGTAGCGCCTCTGAGGCAGGCACTAAGCAATGTAGTGTAGTGTCGATGTGTCGGGTGCTATCCGAAAGGCTTAATGACCACACTTTATTTTGTGAATTTCTTTCGCATCGACGTCATTTTTATCCAATTTGCCCGCCGGCTTCGTGGTCACTTCGCTTCCACTCCCACCCACCATCACGTCTTCCTTCTCCTTCTCTTCTTCCTCTCTTCCGTTCCGCGTAGACTGACCCAAGGAGCGGTCGGATGGGTAGATGGGAGGCGCTCGTCGCTATTGCGGTCGTGGCGGTATTTCTCGCGGCGTCGGCCGGGAAAGTGGACGCGGCTAAGGCGGCGGCCAAGGGGAAGTACCGAGCGCTGTTCAACTTCGGGGACTCACTGGCTGATGTTGGCAATCTTCTGATAGCAAACGGCGTCCCAGACAACCTCACCACCGCGAGGCTGCCTTACGGGCAGACCTACTTCGGCAAACCCACCGGCCGGTGCTCCGACGGCCGCCTAGTCATTGACCACCTGGGTGAGTGCCCGGTTTGATTTGGTTATTTCTTGCTTGCTTTTCTTGATTCCTCCGAGATTCGGTTCTGATGGGTTTCCTGTGCTTGGTCGGTTATTGCAGCGCAAGAATTCGGGCTGTCGCTGCTGCCGCCGTCCAAGGCCAATCACTCGGACTTCAAGCACGGGGCCAACTTCGCCATCACCGGCGCGACGGCGCTCGACACGCCCTACTTCGAAGCTAGGGGCCTCGGTGCGGTCGTCTGGAACTCCGGTGCCCTCATGACCCAAATCCAGTGGTTCCGTGATCTCAAGCCTTCCTTCTGCAACTCCACCAAGGGTAAATTTCTAAATCCCACCTTTGCAGCTATGTAGGTGGTTGATTGTGAAATAATTGGGAATTTGCTTGTGAACCTTTCGTTCTCGTGATGTTTTTGCAGAAGAATGCAAGGAATTCTATGCCAACTCGCTGTTCGTTGTTGGCGAGTTTGGTGGCAACGACTACAATGCACCCCTATTTGCAGGCAAGGGCCTTACAGAGGCCTACAAGTTCATGCCGGATGTCATCCAGGGCATCTCCGACGGTGTCGAGGTAGTGGTTGCTTCTTTGAGTTATTTGTTCGCTGTCACATCGAATGTACTTTCAACTTTAATTGTTCATGTATGGTGCAGGAATTGATCGCTGAGGGGGCAGCAGATCTTATTGTGCCAGGGGTGATGCCCACTGGGTGCTTTCCTGTGTACTTGAACATGCTCGATATGCCAGCCCACGAGTATGGCTCCCGGAGCGGGTGCATCCGTCAGTACAACACGTTCTCATGGGTGCACAATGCACATCTCAAGAGAGCACTAGAGAAGCTCCGGCTCAAGTACCCCAATGTGCGGATCATATATGGCGACTACTACACACCAGTTGTCCAGTTCATTCTTCAACCTGAGAAGTTTGGTTAGTTCTCAAACACTGAACTGTTAACTTTTGCCATAGCTAACTCCGGAAGCATTGGAATTCAGTGATTTGCAAATTGGTTGTATGCATATATTCATATCCTTGCTTAACAGATACAACACTACTGAAATTGGCTTTCCTTAGCTAAGAGTTCTGTTGTTTGTTCTTAGTGATGTAATTACCGCAGATGGATCTTAGTGTGCATGTGCTTTTCTCTTTATGGTGTAAAGTCAACTGTTACCCAGTCAGCGATTTCCCTCCATTCGCCTTGAAAGGCACACAATATATAAAATTAGATAGTTCAGATCCGGGCAGAGAGCAAGAAGTTCTTTAGCCTTCTATAGTAGATTGGAGCACATAGCATAAGACAAAAATGGTGAACACAACTTGCAGCCACAAAGCACCTTACTCATGTTTAGAGTATATTAGAAGCAAGGTTACTAATCCCATGCTCTAGGATCATTTATCTAGTCTGTAAAAGGGTACTAGCTATCACTTCGGTTAGTACTACTACAGAGCTTACCCAATTGCTAGTTTTCTGGTTTAGGTGGTCATGTCGGGCTAATAGTTAGGACGGTTCCATTATGTACTCCAATCAGAACTTATACTACCTGCCATACTGTCACCTAGATTAAGGGAGTCATTTTTACATCTAGTCTTTTACAATGTTGTTTATGGGTTGTACAAGCCACTGTAATATCCTTGCAACTTTAACTCAAAACACATATGTACTCCATGAACTGCAAACACATGTTTTCTATTATTACAACGTCACTTTTTTAACTGTGTATAGTTTCCCCCAATGTTGTTACGATAGGTACTCCCTCCGTCCCATAATATAAGAGTGTTTTTTACACTAGTGTAGTGTAAAAAACGCTCTTATATTATGGGAGTATTTCACAATGGAAAAGGTGTGTACCAAGTACAGTTTGTCACATACTAGTCCTTATCTCTGGCCGCATAAGCGCACATGCATCCACATGCTGCAGTGATGACCACATACGGATTGAAGCCGTAGCCCTGTAGATAATGTGCAAGAAATTAGGAGTAGACGATCTGTTAAAACACACACACACAATCACTCTGGCAATTCCATATTGCCTTGAGAATGACACAAACTCCCACACGAATTTTGGCCCTTCAGCTTATGGTGAAAACTACCCAACCAGTTTCCAAACAAATTTGGAATACTAGTTGGTGCACCAGATAACGTTAGTAAACATCCATGACAAAAATAAATGATGAATTGTCTCCTGATCACAAAAACAAGATTTTCTTTTCTACCATGCCAGTTATGCTTAGCAAGGTTATCTTTGGTAAGAACTACCGTCCTGTGCAAAAACGACATTGCAACTTTGATCTTGGAACGTTTTCCAAATATATTTTCTGCAAAAAATAGGTCCAGAATTCCCCAAGAATAGAAGCCGCCGAATCTTCTTTTCTGAACACAATACTATACAGGGTCGATTATTGTAGAGCTAATGGAGTGTCATCCAACCATCCGTCTTCCCCAAAACTCGTCAATTGGCCGTCACCAACCTTAAAGGAACCTCTCTTGAAAGAGGATGACTTGACCTTCATCAACCCCCTCCAAAACGGTGAATTAGTAGGCTTAGCATCTTCTTGGGGTGATGTTTTGGAATTCAGGTATTTGTTATGCAACTACTCTTGCCAAACACCTTCCTCTTAACTAGCTTATACAACCATTTGCTGAGTAAGCAATTGGTTTTGAGTTAGTGGGTTTCAATGCCCAATCAACCTTGATCCTTAGGCCTACACAGAATGTACCATTTAGCAAGTTTGTACTTCCGTTTCTGCTCCTTGCATTGTGAGAAGAACCTAGATCGATAAAAGTCTAGCCTTTTCAACACCCCTTTGGGTATTTCAAAAACCATAGCACGAACATCGGTAGACTAGAAAGGGCAGTGTTATTGAGGGTAAGTCTCCCTCCATATCACAAAAGCTTACTCTTCAGCCTGCCGAGCATCTTTTCAAAGCGGTCTTCACTAATTTTCCATTCCTTGTTGGTGAGCTTACGGTAATGAACAAGAATCCTGAGGTACATACTCACAGCCAAACAGTTGCATGTACTAACTCTCCTCTTGGCCTTACCAAAATAGAAGAGCTCTCTTTTGTGGAAATTGATTTTGAGACCCGAAAGTTATTTGAAAACACACTAGATCAACTTCATATTAATCACCTTTTGAAGGTTATGTTCCATAAAAATGACCGTGTCATCCGCATTCTGGAGGATATACACACATCCATCAACCAGATGCGGAATAAGGCCCCCACCCAAGCTGATCATACTCTTCAGCCCTTGCTATGAGAATAGCCAACATGTCCACCACAATATTAAATAAAATTGGAGACATGGGGTTACCTTGCCTCAATCCCTTTTGGGTCTGGAAATAATGATCAATGTCATCATTCACCTTGACCGCAACACTCCCGCCATGAACGTAAGAAGCCACTTGTTGCCTCCATTGAGACGTAAAACCTTTAATGCGAAGGGCTTGTTGAAGAATATACCACTTTGTCGTAGGCCTTTCCAAAGTCCACCTTAAAGATAACTCCATCGAGTTTCTTAGTGCAGAGCTCATGGATTGTCTGATGAAGGACAACTACTCCCTCAAGAATATCACTTTACTTTGTCATAGGCCTTATCAGAGTCCATCTTAAAGATAACTCCATCGAGTTTCTTAGTGTGGAGCTCATGGATCGTCTCATGAAGGACAACCACTCCCTCAAGAATATTGGGACCAGTCATAAAGGCAATCTGCGTTGGTTGCACGACCGTATGAGCAATAGTAGAAAATCTATTAGTGCCCACCTTTGTGAAGATTTTAAAACTAACGTTCTGCAAGCATATGGTCTAAATTGCTCAATCCGAACAACATCCACTTTCTTGGGTAAAGGCGTGATAATTCCAAAGTTGAGACGAAATAATGAAAGATCATCATTGTGTAAGTCCTCAAACATTGGAAGAAGATCACCCTTAATGATCCCCAAACATCTCTAATAGAACTCGGCGGGGAACCCCAATGCTTTATTACGCTCAATATGAGACATGACCTCAAAAACTTCCTTTTGCGGAAAGGTGTTGCCCCATAAACAGCCACAAGAGCCCATGAGAAGCCATTACTTCTTGAGTGAACATGAAACTTGACCACAAAGTCACCAACCTCCATATTCAGAACCTCAAGTTAGTATTATTCGCACCTAACAAAATGCCCCTAGACCTTCCCCTCGGAGGTAATAAAACCACGAAAAATCAACACCACCACATATCAAGTCCAAAAAAGGCGTGGCAAAATTCGAACGACCAATCACCAGAGTGGTGAAGTCCAAAGTCTATTCTCTAGAAGTATCCGAAAAACCGTCTTTTAGCCAAGTCCTGAAGACCTCTGCTATTCCAAAAGATACCTCTCATTCGTCATGAATATCTTTTTTCTTTTGACCTTTTAACGGCTACTGCGACACACCGCAGAACGATCACATTGCTTCTTAGTGCGGGTGCGACGGACCTTCTGAGTTACATGACTCTCCGGTACCTTATCCTCAGGATTGTGGTCCTCACACAAATCTTAGATCACCGGAATAAACACGGTAGAAACATCTATGAATTGCATAGCTGATCCATCTTTTTTGGTGGTCCATCGTCGCTTCCATCTGTTGCTTGCTCAACTTGTTGGCAGTTAACTTTGTTATGCTTTATGCTTGTATTTTTTTCCTGAAAAGATGCTTGTATCTTTATTAGTTTAGAGGATTGGTTGGTGGTGCAGTTTCTTGATACATGTCCCTGTGATAACTAGATAACTTGTACTCATCCTCTAGAATTTCCATTTCAGTGTCTTGGGGTTTCTGTCTCAACTACTAGAAAGTATGCAGACGCTCAGTTGTTGATGATAATGGCACAATGCAGGGCCTAACCATTTCCACTTTGCAATTCAGGATTTTACAAGCAGTTACCTAGGGCATGTTGTGGGTCTCCTGGGTCTGTTGCCAAAGCCGTTTACAACTTCAATGTCACAGCCAAATGTGGGGAGCCTGGTGCCACTGCTTGCGCTGATCCATCGACCCATTGGAGCTGGGACGGTATTCACTTGACGGAGGCTGCTTATGGTCATATCGCCAGGGGTTGGTTATATGGCCCTTTTGCGGACCAACCGATTGTTCAGTCCCTGTAGTCCACCTCTACTGTTGCACTTGTAGAGCGTCTGAAAATGGTGCACTAAACTGGAGCAGGAAAAGTAGTTCTTCCATAAAGTTCCAATGTTCAATACGTGTATATTTTTATTTGATTGAATTCATTGCAAGTGGGGTACAAAGGTAAAATAGGGGATGCCAGAAGAATGACTTTCTCAAAAAAAATTGTGAGGTGGTATAAATGTAAAATTTAGTGAACTCCTCGATTACGAATATTGCATCTGGGAAGTATGACAGTGATAGTATTTTTGAGTGGCTTCTGATCCCCACGTGTGGCATATGTTGTGCTTTGCTGTGACGAGATGCTTTCTCTGATGTTAATTTTGACTGAATGATTTAAGGAAGATTATTGACTAAAGATTACTGTTAGTTACATATGGTATTGAAGAATACGAAAGATTTTACTGTCGTGGCGACGTTTTTATGTTCGTTTTGGTATCATGCCGTTGGATACTGTGTAGGGGTAGCTATTAGATTATATTTTTCTTTTGGTATCATGCCGTTGGATACTGTGTAGGGGTAGCTATTAGATTATATTTTTACCGAGATGATAAGGGCATCTCCAATGATTGTAAGATAGTTGTTGGTAGATTTTGTCACATAGGATTTTTGATGATGTGTCATATAATAAATGAGGGAAGAGAGAAAGGTTGTATGTACATGAACCAACACTCTTTGCACAAGCTCCAATGTAGAATGAGAGAGCACCTTATTTATTATTTCACATCCTATTGGGCAAATTACTTACAACCCATTAAAGTTGTTGTATGTTAAGGTGTTGGTTGATGACATGGCATATTTTACCAACAAGTTAACATACAAACTGTTGGAGATGCCCTAAGTGCCACACGTATGGCACGAAGTAACATGGTTCAAACACCTTCATTATTTTGATTATTTTTAATAATATTTTTTTATTAATTTTCATAAATATTATGCCAATATATTAACTTCAAAAATAATACACAATTGGCCCGCTGCGGGCCGATTTGGGCCTAGTCACCCCAGCAGGTTGACTGGGCCTAGACAACCACCAGTCGACCAGGCTGCCGTCGGCCACGTGCAGGCCGACCATTGGCTGGCTCACGGGGCGCCCCTGTCAGCCTGCTGTCGACCGATAGGCCAGCTACTGCCCGACATGGTGTGGACCCTACACCGGCTGGCTTCTTCCTCCTTTCTCCTCCTTCTCCCACACGCACAACAACTCTCTGTTCTTTCTTTCTCCTCTTACACGAAGGGCGTGTTCGGAGGCTCTCCAGCTCCAAGCTTCACAAATTTCTGGAGTGGAGCTGAGCCGAACGAGTTTGGGCCAAGAAGCTAGAAGCGAGAAGCCCGGCCAATCGCTAGTGTAAAAACGTGAAGCACCAAAAGTCCAGCTCCACGGATTAAGGAGAAGTTCGCTCAAATTACGTACAACTGCCACCGCCAATTGATGGCACATCGAACCGGTACGCTCGTGGAACATATCGCTGGATCGAATCGATACTTTGTGCTCCTTCTTTCGCTGGAAAGCCAAGCTGGGCTGCCTCCAACCGGCCCATTAGGGTGCTAAGGCGGGCCACCCATGCTGCCAGCCCATAGTAGCGATGGGAGAAGCTAGCGATCGGAGCCGAACGGAGTTCTCTCGCTGCGTGGAGTGAGAAGCTGAGATGGGAAGCTAGAATCGTGGAGTTCGTGGAGTTGGGAGGAGATCAGAACAGGCCCGAAATGCCTCCAATATCTACACCAAAATAAGCCGGTTTTTTTTGCGGATTTAGCATCGTGAATGGGTTCTACATAGTTAGGGGAGCCAAGGAAGACCTCGATCTGTTGATGGGGTAGCTTGTGGTGGTTGTTGATAGAGGCTAAGGTGTCCCGATGTTTCGATGAGATGGTGGCTATCGTTTTCTCTGGGAGTCGACCTTGACGATCCGACTACGAACGTGCGAGACGTCGCGCCTTAGCAATCGCTAAACCAACTTCCGAGGGTTAGTGACCACGCCGGAGCACGATCAACCTGACCACGAGGGTCTGTTTCCTGCGAGCAAACGAAGAACAAGCAAGAAACTGAGATTGCAATCGGGATATTGCGAATATAAGATGAAGGCTTTATTGATCAAGGTGGGGTTCTGTGACGTCTTGGTCTGGTCGTTGGACACAAACGAAGTACGCGAAGTTGCAGCTATGGCGAACTTTTAATCTAAACAAAACCCAAAGTCTAAACGACGCCCTAAGGGCTGTATATATGGAGGAAGAGGGGGGAATTTCGTGGCCCTTGAGGGTGGGGTCCGAAACCAACCCTAACTCTTGTTTCCCCACACATACGGACTCTAAAAATAGCCTATACTTAAGTATTTCGAAATTACATGGGGCCCATTAATAAGGTGACGCAGCACCTAGAATAGCCTATGGACGAATATTATGAAGTGGCATCTTGTATATTTCGTCCAAGGCTTCATGCACTCCTTATGGCGGCTTCAAAGTCCTGAAATCATCACTTGTAACTCCGTTCTTGATCCTTGCGCATGCCTACAACTCTCGTCTTTGTATGCCCAATGTTCATCCTTCTGATTTTGCTCAGCTTGTGTAACCTGCACACTCAAAACACGTTGAGCAACTAAACATTCATACCTGCCAGCATCTTCAAGAGCCATGTATTGCGTCTCATGATCAGAATCGTCTCCACCGTGTTCGTCACGTGTAATAAGAGCCAAAGTCTCCTCATCATAGTCACTAGCGGACTCATACCCACCATCCTCAGTAACAATCATCACACGCTTAGATGGGCATTCTCTCGCATAATGACCTCCACCCTTGCAACGTCGACAAATAATATCATGTGTTTGCCCTGTTGATGCCATGGATGAAGAAGAGCTCTTTGCAGGCCCAGAAGGTGTGCTCTTGGCAGATAGTGGTGATTGTGCCTGCTTTATTGTATCACGGTTGGAGGTGGTAGCCGATGGAGGCGCCGGTGTAGCAGAACGTGTGGAAGTAGATGATACACGTGGTGTCCATGATGAAGGTCGACCTGCAGAAAAGTTAGTCCGCGCCAATGCCTGTCGATCCTGCACTTCACGTTCAGCTTTACAAGCAAGATGGAATAAACGAGTGATATTAGTATACTCCTTATACTCTAGAATCGTCTGAATCTCTCTATTTAATCCACCCATAAAACGTGCAAGCATAGCTTCATTCTCCTCAACAATACCACATCTAATCATGCCAGTTTGTAATTCCTGATAATATTCTTCTACAGAATTTTTTCCCTGTCTTAAGCGCTGCAATTTTTGAAGTAATTCACGTTGATAATATGGTGGAACCCAACGAGTACGCATAATAGTTTTCAAAGCAGCCCAAGTAGCCGGAATAGGATATAATCTACAATGCTCAGACCACCAAACACATGCAAAACTAGTGAAAGCACAAACAGCAGCAGGAACACGTCTCTCCTCGGGATATTGTAAACATGTAAATCGTTGTTCAGTTTCTAACTCCCAAGTAAGATATATATCAGGAACATATCTACCCTCAAATGGTGGAATATTCAATTTTAGTTTAGGGAGATGGTCATGATCTCGTACCTGAGGGTGAGCCCTACCATTGCCATTATTTGCATGTGGACGACCTGGTGGTTGCTGTGCTGTTGGTGGCACGTAGTTCTGATTTTGATCAACCTCATCCTCATAATCTCCCACATAAGCATCCTCCTCCACATCAGCAGTAGGAGCCACAGAAGTATCAACAGCAGCACCAGCAGTTTGGCTCGACTGAAGAGGGACACGGCTCGCTCGGCGGAGGGCTGTTTCCCGACGTGGAGGTAGTCGGTGTTGTTGCTGTTGTTGCAGAGGTGCGGCAGGAGCAGCCGGTGGTGGTGGTGGAAAACGCGAAAGCAATTCAGCAAACTTGTTATCGAGCTTTGTTTCAAACGTCTTCTCCATGCCATCTATCTTCTCCATGGCCTCTTCAAATCTGTTTATCACATCTTGCAACTGTCCATTCATCATTTGCTGAAACGTATCATGAAGCTCCTTGTTCGTCAAGTTCTCCCAGTCAGTCTCGTCGGCTTGTGATCCTGACATGGTTAGCAGCAATAGAAACACACAAGAATATGATCCTACAGACTACTAACAAGTGGTGGTGGTGGCGGGTGTCACAAATCCGTCAAGCAAATCTCAAATTCTTACCAGTTCTTACCCAGCAGCAGGCGGTGATCGGCAACCGTTGTAGTCAAAAACTCTCAAAAGCTTGGATAGAGCGATTGCCAGGGAGAGTCAAACGCACGACGTAGATGTATGTGGAGCTGGGAAGGCTTATAGTATGGTAGCAAAAAGGGTCAGCAATAATCAATTCAGAGATGCAAAGTTGAATAAACGCTCAACGACGGTACTGTGCTGGTCCTAGGCTAGACCATGCTAGAGACGCGAGCCTAGAACACTAACAAAATCACGGCGCTGCACGTAAATAAGGGAAAAGCACACTCTAGAACTTTTTTTTTCGCTCTTTTTTTTGCGCTCCTTTTTTTGTGCTCTTTTTTTTTGCGAAAAATCACTATAATGGCGAGTGTCTCAAAACTCTTCCCTCGTCAAACTGATAGGATGGGCACGAAATTTTTTTTTCACTTTTTTTTCGGAAATCAGGGCAGCGACGATGAAAAAGTGCGACAAAAAATCACTATGATGGCACGTGGCTCAAAAGACTCAGAAACGCCTAAAAATAGGATAGGGAAAAAAAATTTTGCCCGTGAAAATTTTGGCCTAAACTGCCCGGGGGTCTCCAGACTTTTTTTTTTCTGAGACCTACGCAGGCAAGGAAACACGACTCGGAATTTAGATTGATCTCAAGAACAAACCTAATATGAGAAGAACTCGGATTGGTGGTGGATATATGGTTGTGGTATATGGCAGCGGTGGTGGTATATGGTAGCGGTGGTGGTATATGGATAGAGATTGGTGGTGGTATATGGATACGGATTGGTAGTGGTATATGGATATGGATTCAGAGCGGTGGCGGATAAGCAAAAGTGGTAGATGGGCGATGATGATGGTGCGGCGGCGGCGTGACAACTTATGACCAGAACTCGAAACTCTAAAAGACTAGACTCTAAGACCAGCAACTTGACACGACGATGCAACCGCAAATTCAACAAAGCAAAAACCCTAAAAAGATTATGCAAAGGCTCAGATTGGTTCGGATATGATGAACTAACCCTAATTTTTTTGTGTGGCTTTTTTTTCGTGGACTGTAGGTATGAAGAACAGACTCGATCTAATCTACGAAAAACTGTAAAAATTCTCACCGAGCAACCTGGAAATCTGATACCACTTGATAGAGGCTAAGGTGTCCCGATGTTTCGATGAGATGGTGGCTATCGTTTTCTGTGGGAGTCGACCTTGACGATCCGACTACGAACGTGCGAGACGTCGCGCCTTAGCAATCGCTAAACCAACTTTCGAGGGTTATTGAGCACGCCGGAGCACGATCAACCTGACCACGAGGGTCTGTTTCCTGCGAGCAAACGAAGAACAAGCAAGAAACTGAGATTGCAATCGAGATATTGCGAATATAAGATGAAAGCTTTATTGATCAAGGTAGGGTTCTGTGACGTCTTGGTCTGGTCGTTGGACACAAACGAAGTACGCGAAGTTGCAGCTATGGAGAACTTTTAATCTAAACAAAACCCAAAGTCTAAACGACGCCCTAAGGGCTGTATATATGGAGGAAGAGGGGGTAATTTCGTGGCCCTTGAGGGTGGGGTCCGAAACCAACCCTAACTCTTGTTTCCCCACACATACGGACTCTAAAAATAGCCTATACTTAAGTATTTCGAAATTACATGGGCCTGGCCCATTAATAAGGTGACGCAGCATCTAGAATAGCCTATGGACGAATATTATGAAGTGGCATCTTGTATATTTCGTCCAAGGCTTCATGCACTCCTTATGGCAGCTTCAAAGTCCTGAAATCATCACTTGTAACTCCGTTCTTGATCCCCTTGCGCATGCCATCAACTCCATGCATGTTCTTGCTCCAATGTTCATCCTTCTCCAAGCTAGGCCCTTCATTTGTAAGCAAAACAAATGTATCCAATATAGGCAGCATCATAATCTCATGAACATTAGAATCATTACCAAGAAAGGAAAGTATCTAGTAATTTAATTGGCGTGCGCGAGCTCTAGTAATTGGTCCAGTATATGTAACAGTAGGGGCTGTGGGTGTAACAATGGTATTGATGTCCTCATCAGCGCGGCTACCGGTCGTCGTAGAAGGAGATGGCGGCGGCGGTGCTGAGCACGGTGGCGTGGGGCGCACCGGCGCAGGAAGCGGCGAGGCGCTACGCGGGCGCGCCGGGCCGGGGAGGGCCCGCCCTGGGCCGAACGCGCCTCGACGGTGGCAGCGGCTGCTGTGCCACGTGGCGCGGCGCGATTGGTGCGGAGGTGGCGGCGCGCAGGTCGGACGTGTCCGGCCGTCCGGATCTCATCCGGCGGCGCGAGGAGAGGGGAAAAATTAGGGTTTCGGAAGGGGAAGATCCGAAAATTCCAGGGGAGTGCCATATATATAGGTAGAGGGAGCTAGGAGAGTCCAAATGAGGTGCGGTTTTCGGCCACGCGATCGTGATCGAACGACCGAGATGATGGAGAGGTCTTAGGTGGTTTTGGGCACTTTGAAGGGTGTTAGTCTGCAACACACACGAGGCCTTTTCGGTCCCTCGGTTAACCGTTGGAGTATCAAACGAAGTCCAAATGGCACGAAACTTGACAGGCGGTCTACCGGTAGTAAACCAAGGCCGCATGACAAATCTCGTTCCAATCCGAAAACGTTTAACACCCGCACACAAAAAGAGGTAGAAAGGGACACCGGGTGACATAGGAGCGCCGGAATGCAAACCGGACAACGGGGAAAATGCTTGGATGCATGAGACGAACATGTATGCAAATGAAATGCACATGATGACATGATACGAAATGCATGACACACAAGAAATGACAAGGCAACAACAAAGAATAACTGGAGGACACCTGGCACATCGGTCTCGGGGCGTTACAACACTCCACCACTACGAGAGGATCTCGTCCCGAGATCTAGAATGGCACTGGAGGGAAAACGGAAGAGAAAAGAGAAGAGGTAAAACTAAGTTGCTTCTTTGACAAACGAGTGAAACCAAAGAACCTTGATAAGTTGAACAAATTGAAAGAAAGAATGCAACGAAGTAGAACAAAGTTGAAAACACTCCGGTAGTGAAGAGGAACAAGGAAGAACAAATTCGAATAGCACTCCGGTTGGAAAGATATGCAAGGCTTGATAAAATGAAAGAACTTGAGCAGGGGGCACACACTCCGGTTAAGTGGATAAGCACGAAAAGAACATGATCTTCACAATCCGAGATGATGGGTTAAAAGAACAACATCACAATGCCTCCGGAACGAAAGAATAGAAGATAGATAATTGAGATGGGAGAATGGAGAAGAAAATGCCAACTTCTATTGCAAAAGAGCTTGAAAAGACATCTTTAGAAGAAGGGTCAAACGGAGTTGTTGGATTAACAACAACGAAAGGATAAGCTTGATGTGGGCTTATGGAGAACATCTCAAAACTATGAGGTGAAATTCCGCCACTAACGAAAACAAGATTGGATTGATAAGAACAAGGAGACGAGAATCTTATTTCACCCTGAGGAAAAATGAAGAACTTGTGTCATTTATAAGCACCATAAATAGCAACAAACCTTAGGGAAGGCTTTAGGTGAACCATGACACAAGATAACTCCAACGAAGAGGTTGATGAATTTGAAATATCTCAAACTTGATAACTTGTGAATCGGGAAATTATCAAGAATGACATAACACCACCTCAAAAGATATGCGTGAAAGAATTGCACTCCGGATTGCAAGATGAAGAAAGCTTGAGCTCCTCTGAAAATAATGTTGATGAACACTTCGAGAAGGAATTAAATCCTTGATGAACCATCATGTAGAACCTCCATAAAGAACTCCGGTAACAAAAAGGATGATCAAACGGAAGGAAAGAGAAGTTGAAAACACAAGGTGAATCCTTGCAATGATTGGATTGAGATAAAGTCGAGACTTGGAACTCCGGAAAAGAAAAGATAAAGCATCTCGAACTGAGAATGTGACATGATGAACCACTCTGGAAAAAAGAAGTTGAATAAACTCGATGGAACAAGAATAAGAATTACATTATGCTTATCCTTCATCAATTAAATTGATGACAAACAATGGATTTGGCACACTACTTATTCTCGTAGAAAGGATTAAGATAGATATAGCGCAAACTTGGGAAGGTCTTCTACGAACCACCGGTAAAATTGGAAAGAACGAGTGAATTGATACAATAACGTATAAAGAAGGATCTTGAACGAACCACCGTAGGAATTGAAAATGAACGAAGTAAAGGGGTGAATCACCGGTAAGAATTATCAAATGAGCGAAGATACATGAGAGAGTTTAGATACAAAAGAACGAAGAGGTCATGAACTGATTAGAGGATATTTGATCGATGCACCGGTAAGATTGGAGAATGATAGCTAAAAGCTGAGAATGAATAAACCCGAAATGATGGCCTTCGGAGAATCAAACTGAAAAGAATCTTGAATAGCTCCGGATGGGTGAAAAGAATTCTCGCAATCGAATACAATGATGAGGCAATATGCTAGAACCATGAATCTTGAAAAGAAAAGAGCAAGATTTAGAGGAACTCTTCTTTGGTCTTCAAATGTGAGAATGACGATGAGAAACACCACCATGAATTGTTGAGACACGCCGGAATGAAGAATGGAAAGGTTGAGCCAACGGTGAAAAGAAATTGAGAGATCTTGGAGAAACACATCTGACTGATGAAAATTCATTCTTACGTCAAACTTTGAAAAGAATTTAGGGTAGCTCCGGGAAAATAGAAGAGTCAGGTAAGATCCTGGGAAAAGACCTGTGGGTTAGGGCCCACTCAAAAGAAAACACTGTTGAACGATTTAAAAGATAGATTGCGCTGGTTTAATTAAGTGGCTTGAATGAGATAGCAATCTCGAAATAGCTTGAACGGATTGAGAATGGAAACGCGAATCTTCGAGATATCTTCAACACTCCGGAACAATTGAATAGCGAGAAGTAGATGATTAAGAGGTGCACCGGCATGAGAAAGCATTGAAACGAGGAAAGGATATGATCAACAAAGCTTGACTTGAAACCACCAGAGATGAAAAGAATGAAGAATGACGTACTTGAAGCTCCATTAGAATCTTCATGAGAATCACCGGATAAAAACATTGACGGAAAGAACGAAGATACTTCACATCCATAAGATGGATACTTGATTAATAAATCTGAGTCCTTGAAGAAAAAGGGTGGGAGGGCGGGAAAACAAAGGCAATTTAGGACGGATGAAGCAAACACCGTTGAGAAGAACTGAAATTGGATCTTGCTGATGTTGAAAATGATCGGATCCACTTGAATAGAGACACACCGGTTGAGAAGAAATTTAGATGACAAGCTCGATGATCAAGAAGGATTTGTATTCACATCGGAGTATGAGAACACCGTTTAGGAAAGGTATGGAATCAACAATTGACATTGAAGCAACTCGAATACCACAATCAAAACAAAACAAGGATTGGCTTGCAAAATAAGCCGGAACAAACATATGGTAGAGATTTCGTCCGAAGTTTTCGTGGTGGGGCCTACACGGGCTCGATCATACAGCACCATCATGTACAAGGCAGTGCACATGACATACGAAGCGTCACCGAGTCAGCATAGCCAAGGACTCTTTAAGACACAACGAGACCACTGTAAAACCAACCGTGGATAGGCGGACCACTAGACGTCGAACCCCAATTTCATATCACACATCTGTCGGAAAGATATCCTAGGAGCTACTTGAATTCCCACTTATAAACTCCCGAAATTTTCTGGTTATGCAATCAGGTGTTGGGGATACAGGGGAAGCATAATATCTCACCCAAAACTAGCAAATCCTACATCCAGCTGAATCCATCCTTCAACACATAACCAAGAAACCTTCGGAAATCATTTACCTGAACCTTCGAAAAGCATCCATTATACGAGTTATGGCAATACTCCCGAACTCCCGCCCCAGTACTGGGTGGCGTCGAGGTTATCTCACCAACAACTGCATAAAAGAGATTTTCGACGTCGGCGAGCTCAGGTATTCCAGAACTGCAACGATAAAATTGTGATGACAACACCTCGGAGCTCAACTCCCCGGGACACTGCCACAACCCCTAAATGTCAGGAGGCACCAAGAACAATGTTCTCGTCATAAAACCATCGGAACGATTCCAAGATACCCGCGTGATCCTAAAAAAAATAGTGAAATTTGAGAAGAGAAGAGTCAAAACTCTATGTCAGGATGCCTCACCAGAGCGACAAAGAGACTGAGGAGTAAAAAGAATTCCTACTCTCTGATATATATATATATATATATAATCCTAAATGACTCAAAACATTTTTCTAGACTCAACAACGCCAACGATTCGATCAAGCAGGGGGCTCTAAGTCGGGGAAGGCTCTGATTACCAACTTGTAACGCCCTCGATGCGGCTATATCTCTCACGTGTCGAAGCACGACTTAGAGGCATAACCGCATTGAAAGCAATGTCGCAAGTGAGGTAATCTTCACACAACCCATGTAATACATAAGGGAAAAAGATACAGAGTTGGCTTACAATCGCTACTTCACAACATTACATGAATAAAGCATTACATCATCCAGATACACACAAGGTTCGACTACGAAACCAAAATAAAAGAAGACTACCCCAAATGCTACACAGCTCCCCGATCATCCCAACTGGGCTCCACTACTGATCAACTGGAAACAGAACAACACAAAGGACAAGATCTCCATCGAGCTCCTCCTTGAGCTTGGTTGCATCACCTGCACGGTTTCATCGGCACCTGCAAACTGGTTTTGGAAGTATCTGTGAGTCACGGGGACTCAGCAATCTCACACCCTCGCGATCAAGACTATTTAAGCTTATAGATAGGGTAAAAGGTATGAGGTGGAGCTGCAGCAAGCAACTAGCATATATGGTGGCTAACATGGGCAAAAGAGAGCGAGAAGAGAAGGCAAAGCACGATTGAGAATCTATGATCAAGAAGTGATCCTAGAACAACCTACGTCAAGCATTACTCCAACACAGTGTTCACTTCCCGGACTCCGCCGAGAAGAGACCATCACGGTAACACACGCGGTTGATGTATTTTAATTAAGATCAACTCAGGTTTTCTACAACCGGACATTAACAAATTCCCATCTGCCCATAACCGCGGGCACGGCTTTCGAAAGTTCAAATCCCTGCAGGGGTGTCCCAACTTAGCCCATCACAAGCTCTCACGGTCAACGAAGGATATTCCTTCTCCCAAGACAATCCGATCAGACTCGGCATCCCGGTTACAAGACATCCTCGACAATGGTAAAACAAGTCCAGCAAGACCACCCGCTGTGTCGACAAATCCTGATAGGAGCTGCACATATCTCGTTCTAGGGCACACCGGATATGCTAAGCGTACGGGAGCCAACGTAACCCAAGTTGCCAAGGGACGGCGCAGCGGTGCTCTTGGTTGGACCAACACTTAGACAAGCACTGGCCCAGGGGTTTAAAATAAAGATGACCCTGGGCTGGCTAACCCAAGGGAAAAAGGGCTAGGTGGTGAATGGTAAAACCAAGGTTGGGCCTTGCTGGAGGAGTTTTATTCAAAGCGAACTGTCAAGGGGTTCCCATTATAACCCAACCGTGTAAGGAACGCAAAATCCGGGAACATGACACCGATATGACGGAAACTAGGGCGGCAAGAGTGGAACAAAACACCAGGCATAAGGCCGAGCCTTCCACCCTTTACCAAGTATATAGATGCATTAATTAAATAAGAGATATTGTGATATCCCAACGAAATATATCCATGTTCCAAACATGGAACAAGCTTCAATCTTCACCTGCAACTAACAACGCTATAAGAGGGGGCTGAGCAAAGCGGTAACATAGCCAAACAACGGTTCGCTAGGACAAGGTGGGTTAGAGGCTTGGCTTAACAATATGGGAGGCAAGATAAGCAAGTGGTAGGTATCGCAGCATAGGCATAGCAAAAGAGCGAGCAACTAGCAAGCAAAGATAGAAGTGATTTCGAGGGTATGGTCATCTTGCCTGAAATCCCGCAAGGAAGAAGAACGAGTCCATGAAGAAGACAAACGGACGTAGTCGAACGGATCCTCACAAACGCAACGTAATCGGAACCAACCCGAAGAAGCAATACCGGAAAGAAGCACACAACATATTAAACAAATAACACATGAACAAGGCATGATATGCGGGATGCGGTATGCGGTGCATATGCATGATTTAACCTGGCCTCAACTTGGAAAACCAAGAGTGCCACTGGAAAGAGGAGTTGGTTTCGGTCGAAATCGATATAAAGATCACCGGAATCGGATGCATGGTTTGGAAATAGCAAGCAAAACAAATATGGCACCGGTCTGCGATTAATAGCAAGTAGCCTTCTAAATGCAACAAAAACAACATGCTACAGCACTCCAACATGACAATAAAATACATGGCAGGGATCCACTCATGATGCTTGACAAAAGATGAACACTAAGCTATGGCTAATTCACTCATTAACAGGTTCAAACAAGCATGGAAAAAGTGCAAATGATAACAGGTTTCAGACTTGAAATTAATAGCATGTCAGGAAATTATCATCAGGAAGCAATGTTTAGAGCATGATAACTACATGCTACAGGAATCTATCATGGCAAAGTAAGGCACAAAATGAAGCTACTCAAAGCACATAACAGAAGTCCCTTAGTGACCATGAGCCAAAAGGGATCAGAAAATAGAATTACAAGCATGTGAATATAGCGAAAACATAAATAGATTCAGACTTAGAGAAAAACTGGAGCATGCAAAACAGATTAACAAGTAGGCATGTTTACGAGCTCGATGCACTCACTACAGAGCATGGCATAACAAACTAAGCATACACCCAGCAAATAGACATGACATAGAAGCTAGACATGGCAAGAACAACAACATAGCATGCACGTATCAACAACAACAAGCTCGGCAATATTGCTAAACATGTTAACAATCGGCCAGAAACATTATATAGCAAAAGTAGGGCTCGATTGAGTCAAGCTAGGGTGCTCCATAATTGCAAACAAAGACATGGATGGATAGAGCACCACAATATCTACAAAACATCCTTACTGATCATGCTCAAAAGAGGCACGGATCACTAGGAAACAACATGAACATATGGCATAAAAACAATAACAGGACAAGGAGTTAGTGAAATTCGAAGTCCCTGAAATCAGCATCATCGAGTAAGCTACTTTGCATGCTTGTGCTAGTCACCACAAAGATCACAAAAATACATGGCATACACCCCTGTAAAGATGGCATGGCATACATCAAAACACATGTAGAGCTCAGGATCATAGCATGCACACATTAATCATGGCAAAAATGACAAAAGTGCATTTGTTGAAACAGATCTGAAACTATCATCAGATAGCCCTCTTCCAACAGCATTTCGGGCAACAAGATGAGCTCAAATGAAAATGATGCAATGAGGTGAAATGATGTACTCGTCGAGACGAACATTTTGATATGCTACACGCACGAATCGGAGCTACGGATGCAGAGTTATGACATGGCGAAGGTTGCAAAATAATTAGGGTTAGGAGGGAAAAGTCAACCCTGCGGATTTCAGATCTGGATCGGGATCTCGCTGGAGCACGGACTTCGAGGATGACCGGCCTTCTCGTCGGAACAGGACCTGCTTGCCGGAGAGGGGGTGGATCCGGCCGTCCAAGGAGCTTCGGCGACGCGGGAGGCCGTCGGACGGCGAGGCGCGGCTCCCACGGTGGTCGGCGACGACGGCTGCGGTGGAGGACGCATGGGGCGGCGCGGCTACCGGCCGGCGTCGAAGGAGATGGCGGTGGCGGTGCTGAGCACGGTGGCGCAGGGCGCCCCGGCGCGGGAGGCGGCGAGGCGCTACGCGGGCGAGCCGGGTCGGGGAGGGCCCGCCCTGGGCCGAACGGGCCTCGGCGGCGGCAGCGGCTGTTGTGCCACGTGGCGCAGCGCGATTGGCGCGGAGGCGGTGGCGCGCAGGTCGGACGTGTCCGGCCGTCCGGATCTCGTCCGGCGGCGCGAGGAGAAGGGAAAATTAGGGTTTCGAAAGGGGAAGGATCCGAAAATTCGGGGGGAGTGCCATATATATAGGTGGAGGGAGCTAGGAGAGTCCAAATGAGGTGCGGTTTGCGGCCACGCGATCGTGATCGAATGACCGAGATGATGGAGGAGGTTTAGGTGGATTTTTGGGCCACTTTGGAGGGGTGTTGGGCTGCAACACACACGAGGCCTTTTCGGTTCCTCGGTTAACCGTTGGAGTATCAAACGAAGTCCAAATGGCACGAAACTTGACAGGCGGTCTACCGGTAGTAAACCAAGGCCGCATGACAAATCTCGTTCCAATCCGAAAACGTTTAACACCCGCACACGAAAAGAGGTAGAAAGGGACACCGGGTGACATAGGAGTGCCGGAATGCAAAACAGACAACGGGGAAAATGCTCGGATGCATGAGACGAACATGTATGCAAATGAAATGCACATGATGACATGATATGCAATGCATGACACGCAAGCAATGACAAGGCAACAACAGCGAATAACTGGAGGACATCTGGCACATCGGTCTCGGGGCGTTACATAAGGGTAGAAAACATGTTGTGTTTGCACCTGGAGATCTTGTTTGGTTACATTTGCGTAAGGATAGATTTCCTAATTTGCGCAAATCAAAGCTAATGCCACGTGCTGATGGTCGTTTTAAGGTGTTAGAGAAAATAAATGATAATGCATATAAACTTGAGCTGCCTGCAGATTTTGGGGTTAGTCCCACTTCTAACATTGTAGATTTGAAGCCTTATTTGGGTGAGGACAATGAACTTTCATTGAGGACGACTTCATTTGAAGAAGGGGAGGATGATGAGAACATAAATACCATTGTTACACCCACAGCCCCTGCTTCTATACATAGTGGACCAATTACTAGAGCTCGCGCACGCCAATTGAATTATCAGGTACTTTCGTTTCTTGGTAACGATTATAATGTTCATGAGAATATGATGCTGCCTAAATTGGATACATTTGTCTTGCTTACAAATGAAGGGCCTAGCTTGGACAAGAAAGATGAACCTTGGAACAAGTTCAAGCGTGGAGATGATGGCATGCGCAAGGGGATCCAGAACGGAGTTACAAGTGATGATTTCAGGATTTTGAAGCCACCATAAGGAGTGCATGAAGCCTTGGACGAAATATACAAGACGCCACTTCATAAGTTTCGTCCAGAGGCTATTTTAGGTGCTGCGTCACCTTATTATTGGGCCAGGCCCATGTATTTTCGAAATACTTAAGTATAGGCTGTTTTTAGAGTCTGTATGTGTGGGGAAACAAGAGTTAGGGTTGGTTTCGGACCCCTCTTCCAAGGGCCACGAAATTCCCCCCTCTTCCTCCATATATACAGCCCTTAGGGCGTCGTTTATACTCTGGGTTTTGTTTAGATTAAAAGTTCGCCATAGCTGCAACTTCACGTACTTCGTTTGTGTCCAACGACCAGACCAAGACGTCACAGAACCCCACCTTGATCAATAAAGCTTTCATCTTATATTCGCAATATCCAGATTGCAATCTCAGTTTCTTGCTTGTTCTTCGTTTGCTCACAGGAAACATGCCCTCGTGATCAGGTTGATCGTGCTCCGGCGTGGTCAATAACCCCTCGGAGTTGGTTTAGCGATTGCTAAGGCGCGACGTCCTCGCACGTTCGTAGTTGGATCGTCAAAGACGACTTTCTCTAAAACGATAGCCACCATCTCATCGAAAGACGGGACACCTTTGCCTCTATCATCCAATCATCCATGTAAGCACAGCTTCAATTTTTATTTTCTGTCCAAATTGGCACATTGCAAAGCAAGTGCTATCTAGACACCTCCTGTTGTCCTCAAACTTTTTGTGCCATCTTACATATACAAATCATTGCCGCATTCCAATATTCAGCTCCATTTGCCTATTAAATCTTCCTCAGCAAATTTCTAAAGTTTCTATCTAGAGAGAAGCTTTGTGAAGGAAGTACAAGCTAGGATTATCCAAATGGTATAAACTTTTTACAATTATTTACTATGCCCAAATTACCATAGTCCACAAAATTTCAGCTCAATCCACTTATCCATTTGAGCCCAGCTTCAACATCCATATTTTTGCACGATGTGGTACTTTGCAAAGCAAGTGCCATCCAAACTCCTCCATTTGAGCTAAAAATTTGCCAAGAAAGTCTCCCTAGTAGATGATCATCCCCAGCCAAAACGCAGGCCCATTGGCCTTGTGCATTTCCCGTACCGCTAATCAAACACTTGGCTGCTAATTCATGTTTGAGCATAGTTCGATCTCCTTGTGAGATTATTCTGTTGTTATTTTCTTCCTAGCATCTACGTGGGGAGTGCCCAAGCCACTAGACATGCCTAGTGTTGGGTTTCGTAGTAATTTCAAAAAAATTCCTACGCACACGCAAGATCATGATGATGCATAGCAACGAGAGGGGAGAGTGTTGTCTACGTACCCTTGTAGACCGCAACGGAAGCGTTGACGCAACATAGAGCAAGTAGTCGTACGTCTTCCGATCCAAGCACCGTTACTCCGGCACCTCCGAGTTCTTGGCACACGTACAGCTCGAGGACGCTCCCCGGGCTCCGATCCAGCAAAGCTTCGGGGATGAGTTTCGTCAGCACAACGGCGTGGTGACGATGATGATGTTCTACCGACGCAGGGCTTCGCCTAAGCACTACTACGATATGACCGAGGTGGAATATGGTGGAAGGGGGCACCGCACACGGCTAAGGAACGATCATGAAGATCAACTTGTGTGTTCTAGGGTGCCCCCTGCCTCCGTATATAAAGGATCCAAGGGGGGGTGCGGCCGGCCTAGAGGAGGCGCGCAGGAGGAGTCCTACTCCTACCGGGAGTAGGACTCCCCTCCCGTTCCTTGTCCAACTAGGAGAGGTGGAGGGAGAGAAGGAAAGGGGGGGCGCCGCCCCTCCCTCCTTGTCCAATTCGAACTAGGGGGAGAGGGGGCGCGTGGCCTGCCCTGGCAGCCCCTTCCCCTTCTCCACATTAGGCCCATAAGGCCCATTAACCCCCCGGGGGTTTCCGGTAACCCCCCGGTGCTCCGGTTTTATCTGAAACTTCCCCGGAACCCTTCCGGTGTCCGAATATAGTCATCCAATATATCAATCTTTATGTCTCGACCATTTCGAGACTCCTCGTCATGTCCGTGATCACATCCGGGACTTCGAACTAACTTCGGTACATCGTACATCAAAATGCATAAACTCATAATAACTGTCATCGTAATGTTAAGCGTGCGGACCCTACGGTTCGAGAACAATGTAGACATGACTGAGACAATCGTCGGTCAATAACCAATAGCAGACCTGGATGCCCATATTGGCTCCTACATATTCTACGAAGATCTTTATCGGTCAGACCGCATAACAACATACGTTGTTCCCTTTGTCATCGGTATGTTACTTGCCCGAGATTCGATCGTCGGTATCCAATACCTAGTTCAATCTCGTTACCGGCAAGTCTCTTTATCGTTCCGTAATACATCATCTCACAACAATTAGTTGTAATGCTTGCAAGGCTTATGTGATGTGACTTACCGAGAGGCCGAGAGGGCCCAGAGATACCTTTCCAACAATCGGAGTGACAAAACCTAATCTCAAAATACGCCAACCCAACTGTTGGAAATATGCCCTAGAGGCAATAATAAATTAGTTATTATTATATTTCCTTGTTCATGATAATCGTTTATTATCCATGCTATAATTGTATTGATAGGAAACTCAGATACATGTGTGGATACATAGACAACACCATGTCCCTAGTAAGCCTCTAGTTGACTAGCTCGTTGATCAATAGATGGTTACGGTTTCCTGACCATGGACATTGGATGTCATTGATAACGGGATCACATCATTAGGAGAATGATGTGATGGACAAGACCCAATCCTAAGCCTAGCACAAAGATCGTGTAGTTCGTATGCTAAAGCTTTTCTAATGTCAAGTATCATTTCCTTAGACCATGAGATTGTGCAACTCCCGGATACCGTAGGAATGCTTTGGGTGTATCAAACGTCACAACGTAACTGGGTGACTATAAAGGTGCACTATAGGTATCTCCGAAAGTGTCTGTTGGGTTGGCACGAATCGAGACTGGGATTTGTCACTCCGTGTAAACGGAGAGGTATCTCTGGGCCCACTCGGTAGGACATCATCATAATGTGCACAATGTGATCAAGGAGTTGATCACGGGATGATGTGTTACGGAATGAGTAAAAGAGACTTGCCGGTAACGAGATTGAACAAGGTATCGGGATACCGACGATCGAATCTCGGGCAAGTATCGTACCGCTAGACAAAGGGAATTGTATACGGGATTGATTAAGTCCTTGACATCGTGGTTCATCCGATGAGATCATCGTGGAACATGTGGGAGCCAACATGGGTATCCAGATCCCGCTGTTGGTTATTGACCGGAGAGTCATCTCGATCATGTCTGCATGTCTCCCGAACCCGTAGGGTCTACACACTTAAGGTTCGGTGATGCTAGGGTTATAGAGATATTAGTATGCGGTAACCCGAAAGTTGTTCGGAGTCCCGGATGAGATCCCGGACGTCACGAGGAGTTCCGGAATGGTCCGGAGGTAAAGAATTATATATAGGAAGTGCTATTTCGGCCATCGGGACAAGTTTCGGGGTCACCGGTATTGTACCGGGACCACCGGAAGGGTCCCGGGGGTCCACCGGGTGGGGCCACCTGCCCCGGGGGGGCACATGGGCTGTAGGGGGTGCGCCTTGGCCTACATGGGCCAAGGGCACCAGCCCCAAGAGGCCCATGCGCCAAGAGAAGAGAAAAAGGGGAGAGTCCTAAAAGGGGAAGGCACCTCCGAGGTGCCTTGGGGAGGATGGACTCCTCCCCCCCTTGGCCGCACCCTTCCTTGGAGGAAGGCGCAAGGGCTGCGCCTCCCCCCTCTCCCTTGGCCCTATATATAGTGGGGCAAAGGAGGAGCAACCATACCTAAGGCCTGGCGCCTCCCTCTCCCTCCCGTGACACATCTCCCTCCTCCCGCAGCGCTTAGCGAAGCCCTGTTGGAATCCCGCTACTTCCACCACCACGCCGTCGTGTTGTTGGATCTCCATTAACCTCTCCTCCCCCATTGCTGGATCAAGAAGGAGGAGACGTCGCTGCTCCGTACGTGTGTTGAACGCGGAGGTGCCGTCCGTTCGGCGCTAGGATCATCGGTGATTTGGATCACGACGAGTACGACTCCATCAACCCCGTTCTCTTGAACGCTTCCGCTTAGCGATCTACAAGGGTATGTAGATGCACTCTCCTTCCCCTCGTTGCTAGTCTCCATAGATAGATCTTGGTGACACGTAGGAAAATTTTGAATTTATGCTACGTTCCCCAGCAGTGGCATCATGAGCTAGGTCTATTGCGTAGATTCTATGCACGAGTAGAACATAAAGTAGTTGTGGGCGTTGATTTTGTTCAATATGCTTGCCGTTACTAGTCTTATCTTGATTCGGCGGCATCGTAGGATGAAGCGGCCCGGACCAACCTTACACGTACTCTTACGTGAGACTGGTTCCACCGACTAACATGCACTAGTTGCATAAGGTGGCTAGCGGGTGTCTGTCTCTCCCACTTTAGTCGGATTGGATTCGATGAAAAGGGTCCTTATGAAGGGTAAATAGCAATTGGCATATCACGTTGTGGTTTTTGCGTAGGTAAGAAACGTTCTTGCTAGAAACCCATAGCAGCCACGTAAAACATGCAAACAACAATTAGAGGACGTCTAACTTGTTTTTGCAGGGTATGCTATGTGATGTGATATGGCCAAAAGGATGTGATGAATGATATATGTGATGTATGAGATTGATCATGTTCTTGTAATAGGAATCACGACTTGCATGTCGATGAGTATGACAACCGGCAGGAGCCATAGGAGTTGTCTTAATTTATTTATGACCTGCGTGTCAACATAAACGTCATGTAATTACTTTACTTTATTGCTAACCGTTAGCTGTAGTAGTAGAAGTAATAGTTGATGAGACAACTTCATTAAGACACGATGATAGAGATCATGATGATGGAGATCATGGTGTCATGCCGGTGACAAGATGATCATGGAGCCCCAAGATGGAGATCAAAGGAGCTATATGATATTGGCCATATCATGTCACTACTATTTGATTGCATGTGATGTTTATCATGTTTTTGCATCTTGTTTACTTAGAACGACGGTAGTAAATAAGATGATCCCTCATTACAATTTCAAGAATGTGTTCTCCCCTAACTATGCACCGTTGCTAAAGTTCGTCATTTCGAAGCACCACGTGATGATCGGGTGTGATAGATCCTTACGTTCACATACAACGGGTGTAAGACAGTTTTTGCACATGCAAAACACTTAGGGTTAACTTGACGAGCCTAGCATGTGCATAGACATGGCCTCGGAATGCAGAAGACCGAAAGGTCGAGCATGAGTCGTATGGTAGATACGATCAACATGAAGATGTTCACCGACGTTGACTAGTCCGTCTCACGTGATGATCGGACACGGCCTAGTTGACTCGGATCATGTAATCACTTAGATGACTAGAGGGATGTCTATCTGAGTGGGAGTTCATAAGATGAACTTAATTATCCTGAACATAGTCAAAAGATCTTCGCAAATTATGTCGTAGCTCACGCTTCAGTTCTACTGTTTAATTATGTTCCTAGAGAAAATTTAGTTGAAAGTTGATAGTAGCAATTATGCGGACTAGGTCCGTAAACTGAGGATTGTCCTCATTGCTTCATAGAAGGCTTATGTCCTTAATGCACCGCTCAGTGTGCTGAACCTCGAACGTTGTCTGTGGATGTTGCGAACATCTGACATACACATTTTGATAACTACGTGATAGTTCAGTTAAACGGCTTAGAGTTGAGGCACCGAAGACGTTTTGGAACGTCGCAAAACATATGAGATGTTTCGAGGGCTGAAATTGGGATTTCAGGCTCGTGCCCACGTCAAGAGGTATAAGACCTCCGATGATTTTCTTAGCCTGCAAACTAAGGGAGAAAAGCTCAATTGTTGAACTTGTGCTCAGATTGTCTGAGTACAACAATCGCTTGAATCAAGTGGGAGTTGATCTTCCAGATGAGATAGTGATGTTTCTCCGAAGTCATTACCACCAAGCTGTGAGAGCTTCATGATGAACTATAATATATCAGGGACATATATGATGATCCTTGAGATATTCGCGATGTCTGACACCACGAAAGTAGAAATCAAGAAGGAGCATCAATTGTTGATGGTTGGTGAAACCACTAGTTTCAAGGGCAAGGGAACAAAGGGATACTTCATGAAACGGCAATTCAGCTGCTGCTCTAGTGAAGAAACCCAAGGTTGAACCCAAACCCGAGACTGAGTGCTTCTGTAATAAGGGGAACAGCCACTGGAGCAGAATTACCCTAGATACTTGGTAGATGAGAAGGCTGGCAAGGTCGATAGAAATATATTGGATATACATTGTGTTAATGTGTACTTTACTAGTACTCCTAGTAGCACCAGGGTATTAGATACCGGTTCGGTTGCTAAGTGTTAGTAACTCGAAATAAAAGCTACGGAATAAACGGAGACTAGCTAAAGGTGAGCTGACGATATGTGTTGGAAGTGTTTCCAAGGTTGATATGATCAAGCATCGCACGCTCCCTCTACCATCGAGATTGGTATTAAAACCTAAATAATTGTTATTTGGTGTTTGCGTTGAGCATAGACATGATTGGATTATGTCTATCACAATACGGTTATTCATTTAAGAAGAATAATCGTTACTCTGTTTATTTGAATAATACCTTCAAATGGTCTTACACCTAAAATGAATGGTTTATTGAATCTCGATCGTAGTGATACACATGTTCATGCCAAAAGATAGTAATGATAGTACTACCTACTTGTGGCACTGCCACGTAAGTCATATTGGTATAAAACGCATGAAGAAGCTCCATGTTGATGGATCTTTGGACTCACTCATTTTTGAAAGGTTTGAGACATGCGAACCATGTCTATTGGTGTATATGCATGAAGAAACTCCATGCAGATGGACCGTTTGAACTCACTTGATTTTGAATCACTTGAGACATGCAAATCATACCACATGGGCAAGATGACTGAAAGCCTCGGTTTCAGTAAAATGGAACTAGAAAGCAACTTGTTGGAAGTAATACATTTTGATGTGTGCAGTCCAATGAGTGCTGAGGCATGTAGTGGATATCGTTATGTTCTTACTTCACAGATGATTTGAGTAGATGTTGAGTACATTTACTTGATGAATCACGAGTCTGAAGTATTGAAAGGTTCAAGTAATTTCAGGGTGAAGCTGAAAGATCGTCGTGACAAGAGGATAAAATATCTATGATATGATCATAGAGATGAATATCTGAATTACGAGTTTGGCACAGAATTAAGACATTGTGGAAATTGTTTCACAACTGATACAGCCTGGAACACTATAGTGTGATGGTGTGTCCGAACATCATAACTGCACCCTATTGGATATGATGCATACCATGATGTCTCTTATCGAATTACCACGATAGTTTATGGGTTAGGCATTAGAGACAACCGCATTCACTATAAATAGGGCACCACGTAATTCCGATGAGATGACACCGTATGAACTATGGTTTAGAGAAACTTAAGCTGTCATTTCTTAAAAGTTTGGGGCTGCGACGCTTATGTGAAAAAGTTTCAGGCTGATAAGCTCGAACCCAAAGCGGATAAATGCATCTTCATAGGACACCCAAAACAGTTGGGTATACCTCCTGTCTCAGATTTGAAAGCAATATGGGATTGTTTCTAGAATCGGGTTCTTTCTCGAGGAAAAGTTTCTCTCGAAAGAATTGAGTGGGAGGATGGTGGAGACTTGATGAGGTTATTGAACCGTCACTTCAACTAGTGTATAGCAGGGCACAAAGAGTTGTTCCTGTGGCACCTACACCAATTGAAGTGGAAGCTTGTGATAGTGATCATGAAACTTCATATCAAGTCACTACCAAACCTCGTAGGATGACAAGGATGCGTACTACTTCAGAGTGGTACGTAATCCTGTCTTGGAAGTCATGTTGCTAGACAACAATGAACCTACGAGCTATGGAGAAGCGATGGTGGGCCTGGATTCCAAAATGGCTCGAGGCCATATAATCCGAGAGAGGATCCATATATGAAAACAAAGTGTAGACTTTGGCAGAACAGCTCGATGGTCGTAAGGCTGTTGAGTGCAGATGGATTTTAAAAGGAAGACGGACAATGATGGTAAATGTCACCATTAAGAAAGCTCGACTTGTCGTTAAGATGTTTTCCGACAAGTTCAAAGAGTTGACTACGATGAGACTTTCTCACTCGTAGCGATGCTAAGAGTCTGTTGGAATTATATTAGCGATTACTGCATTATTTATGAAATCTTGCAGATAGGATGTCAAAACATTGTTTCCCCGGCGATTTTCTTGAGGAAAGGTTGTATGTGATACAACCGGAAGGTTTTGTCAATCCTGAAAGATGCTAATAAGTATGCAAAGCTCCAGCAATCCTTCTAGGGACTGGAGTAAGCATCTCGGAGTTGGAATGTATGCTTTGATGAGATGATCAAAGATTTTGGGTTTATACAAAGTTTATGAGAAACTTGTATTTCCAAAGAAGTGAGTGGGACCACTATAGAATTTCTGATGAGTATATGTTATGGATCAGAAATGATGTAGAATTTCTGGAAAGCATATAGGGTTATTTGGAAAGTGTTTTTCAATGGAAAGCCTGGATTAAGCTACTTGAACATTGAGCATCAAGATCTATAAGGATAGATCAAAACGCTTAATGGTACTTTCAAATGAGCACATACCTTGACATGATCTTGAAGGTGTTCAAGATGGATCAGTCAAAGAAGGAGTTCTTGCCTGAGTTGTAAGGTATGAAGTTAAGACTTAAAGCTCGACCACGGCAGAATAGAGAGAAAGGACGAAGGTCGTCCCCTATGCTTAAGACATAGGCTCTACAGTATGCTATGCTATGTACCGCACCTAAAGTGTGCCTTGCCATGAGTCAGTCAAGGGGTACAAGAGTGATCCAAGAATGGATCACAGTACAGCGGTCAAAGTTATTCTTAGTAACTAGTGCACTAAGGAATTTTCTCGGTTATGGAGGTGATGAAGAGTTCGACGTAAAGAGTTACGACGATGCAAGCTTAACACCTATCCGGATAGCTCTGAGTAGAGATACCGGATACGTATAATGGAGCAACAATTTAGAATAACTCCAAGTAGAACAGTTATTTGAAATGGCTCCAAATAGAGCGTGGTAGCTGCATCTAGGAGATGACATAAAGATTTGTAAAGCACACACAGATCTGAAAGGTTCAGACCCATTGACTAAAACCTCTCTCACAAGCAACATGATCAAACCTAGAACTCATTGAGTGTTAATCACATAGTGATGTGAACTAGACTACTGACTCTAGTAAACTCTTGGGATGTTGGTTACATGGCGATGTGACCTTGAGTGTTAATCACATATCGATGTGAACTGGATTATTGACTCTAGTGCAAGTGGGAGACTGTTGGAAATATGCCCTAGAGGCAATAATAAATTAGTTATTATTATATTTCCTTGTTCATGATAATCGTTTATTATCCATGCTATAATTGTATTGATAGGAAACTCAGATACATGTGTGGATACATAGACAACACCATGTCCCTAGTAAGCCTCTAGTTGACTAGCTCGTTGATCAATAGATGGTTACGGTTTCCTGACCATGGACATTGGATGTCATTGATAACGGGATCACATCATTAGGAGAATGATGTGATGGACAAGACCCAATCCTAAGCCTAGCACAAAGATCGTGTAGTTCATATGCTAAAGCTTTTCTAATGTCAAGTATCATTTCCTTAGACCATGAGATTGTGCAACTCCCGGATACCGTAGGAATGCTTTGGGTGTATCAAACGTCACAACGTAACTGGGTGACTATAAAGGTGCACTACAGGTATCTCCGAAAGTGTCTGTTGGGTTGGCACGAATCGAGACTGGGATTTGTCACTCCGTGTAAGCGGAGAGGTATCTCTGGGCCCACTCGGTAGGACATCATCATAATGTGCACAATGTGATCAAGGAGTTGATCACGGGATGATGTGTTACGGAACGAGTAAAGAGACTTGCCGGTAACGAGATTGAACAAGGTATCGGGATACCGACGATCGAATCTCGGGCAAGTATCGTACCGCTAGACAAAGGGAATTGTATACGGGATTGATTAAGTCCTTGACATCGTGGTTCATCCGATGAGATCATCGTGGAACATGTGGGAGCCAACATGGGTATCCAGATCCCGCTGGTGGTTATTGACCGGAGAGTCATCTCGGTCATGTCTGCATGTCTCCCGAACCCGTAGGGTCTACACACTTAAGGTTCGGTGACGCTAGGGTTATAGAGATATTAGTATGCGGTAACCCGAAAGTTGTTCGGAGTCCCGGATGAGATCCCGGACGTCACGAGGAGTTCCGGAATGGTCCGGAGGTAAAGAATTATATATAGGAAGTGCTATTTCGGCCATCGGGACAAGTTTCGGGGTCACCGGTATTGTACCGGGACCACCGGAAGGGTCCCGGGGGTCCACCGGGTGGGGCCACCTGCCCCGGGGGGCACATGGGCTGTAGGGGGTGGCCTTGGCCTATATGGGCCAAGGGCACCAGCCCCAAGAGGCCCATGCGCCAAGAGAAGAGAAAAAGGGGAGAGTCCTAAAAGGGGGAAGGCACCTCCGAGGTGCCTTGGGGAGGATGGACTCCTCCCCCCCTTGGCCGCACCCTTCCTTGGAGGAAGGGGCAAGGGCTGCGCCTCCCCCCTCTCCCTTGGCCCTATATATAGTGGGGAAAGGAGGAGCAACCATACCTAAGCCTGGCGCCTCCCTCTCCCTCCCGTGACACATCTCCCTCCTCCGCAGCGCTTGGCGAAGCCCTGTTGGAATCCCGCTACTTCCACCACCACGCCGTCGTGCTGCTGGATCTCCATCAACCTCTCCTTCCCCCTTGCTGGATCAAGAAGGAGGAGACGTCGCTGGCTCCGTACGTGTGTTGAACGCGGAGGTGCCGTCCGTTCGGCACTAGGATCATCGGTGATTTGGATCACGACGAGTACGACTCCATCAACCCCGTTCTCTTGAAGCTTCCGCTTAGCGATCTACAAGGGTATGTAGATGCACTCTCCTTCCCCTCGTTGCTAGTCTCTCCATAGATAGATCTTGGTGACACGTAGGAAAATTTTTGAATTTCTGCTACGTTCCCCAGCAACATGTACCTTTGGAGACACATGTAGTACTCCTTTATAATCACCCAGTTACGTTGTGACGTTTGGTAGCACCCAAAGTGTTCCTCCGGTAAATGGGAGTTGCATAATCTCATAGTTATAGGAACATGTATAAGTCATGAAGAAAGCAATAGCAGCATACTAAACGATCGGGTGCTAAGCTAATGGAATGGGTCATGTCAATCAGATCATTCACTTAATGATGTGATCCCGTTAATCAAATAACAACTCCTTGTTTATGGTTAGGAAACATAACCATCTTTGATTAATGAGCTAGTCAAGTAGAGGCATACTAGTGACACTTTGTTTGTCTATGTATTCACACATGTATTTTGTTTCCGGTTAATACAATTCTAGCATGAATAATAAACATTTATCATGATATAAGGAAATAAATAATAACTTTATTATTGCCTCTAGGGCATATTTCCTTCAGTCTCCCACTTGCACTAGAGTCAATAATCTAGATTACACAGTAATGATTCTAACACCCATGGAGCCTTGGTGCTGATCATGTTTTGCTCGTGGAAGAGGCTTAGTCAACGGGTCTGCTACATTCAGATCCGTATGTACCTTGCAAATCTCTATGTCTCCCACCTGGACTAGATCCCGGATGGAATTGAAGCGTCTTTTGATGTGCTTGGTTTTCTTGTGAAATCTGGATTCCTTTGCCAAGGCAATTGCACCAGTATTATCACAAAAGATTTTCATTGGACCCGATGCACTAGGTATGACACCTAGATCGGATATGAACTCCTTCATCCAGACTCCTTCATTTGCTGCTTCCGAAGCAGCTATGTACTCCGCTTCACATGTAGATCCCGCTACAACGCTTTGTTTAGAACTGCACCAACTGATAGCTCCACCGCTTAATGTAAACACGTATCCGGTTTGCGATTTAGAATCGTCCGGATCGGTGTCAAAGCTTGCATCAACGTAACCTTTTATGATGAGCTCTTTGTCACCTCCATATACGAGAAACATATCCTTAGTCCTTTTCAGGTACTTCAGGACGTTCTTGACCGCTGTCCAGTGATCCACTCCTGGATTACTTTGGTACCTCCCTGCTAGACTTATAGCAAGGCACACATCAGGTCTGGTACACAGCATTGCATACATGTTGTAACATCCCAAATTTTCAATTTGGAATGTTATACATTAGGTCATCATGCATATCATATTTTATTTTGCTTTTGGTTTTGATCCTAGAAAATCCTAAGCAACTCAAGGACCCACGGAGAGAGTTGGGAATTTCGTTATTTACATATTTGAGTTTTCTCAAATTATGTAAACAGGATCATTTGATTTTATTTATTTTATCATCAATTATTTCTATTACAAAAATATGAGAGCGGGAATAAAATGACTTTCCCAAAATATAGAAATATTGAGGATTTAATAAAAAAAATCAAATAAGTTTTATTTCGGATTTTTCGGTATTTTTATTTGAATTTAGGAAAAATGCGCGTTTTTTCAAAGTTGTAGTTTGGGCCCAGATAAATGTTCACTTTATCGGGCTTGATTTTAGGAACCCGGCAAAATTTATTTCGTGATTTTTGGAGTCCGTTTAGTATTTCTTTTTATTTTTCTTCTGAGCGGATTTATAAAAAAAAACTGGAACCGACTCCGGGCCGTACCCGGCCGGGAAACCGCCGGCCAGGCCTTTATATAGCGCCCGCCCGGGCGAGAGAGAGAGCCAGCCCAGCCCCTGCGAAACCCTAGCCGCCGCCGCCTTTAGCCGCCGCCGCCCCGGAGCCGCGCGCCTTTCGAGGTTCGCCGCCGCCTCGTTTTCTGTGCTGTTAAAAAAAATTATGTTCGTCGTTTTTTCTTTTTCGTCGGATTTTTCGCGGTTATTTTCTGATCGCGATTTCTGATCCGATTTTCGTTTTAGTATAACTTTTCGCTCGTTTATCGGAATCAGGCGATTCAAGCGCCTGGAGTTTCGTCCCCAAACCCTCTTTCCGAATACTCAACTTAAACATGTTTTTGCTACTGTAAAATTTGCCCTAGATCCAGATTACTAGAACGAAGTTGTTTTCTTTCGCCGTTTGATTTCTTTTGCTTCGTTCGATTTGATTCTTTTTGCCAACCGGAGTTCTTAAGTTGAACTTTCTGGTTAGATCTTTTATTTGAGTTTTACCTGTGCATTAGATGAGTACTTATTGTATGCTTGTTGTTTGTCTGCGATAGAATACCCGGAGTGCGCCTCCTGTTACTTCGAATCTCTAGGTTACGCGGATCATCAGCAAGGCAAGTAACACTTTGATCATACCTTTTCTACAACCCAGTTTTATTGCATTAGATCAATCCTCACACATTGCATGATTAGGATCTAATTAAACTGTGGGATGGGAAGTAGATGAGGTAGTACCTATTGCCTGTTTATTATCAAACCTTTGGGAGTTACTTCTACGTTTGCTCATTATGCCATGCTATGCTAGTAGACGTGGATTGGGTGAGTGATATCCATGACAGATGTGAGATTGATAATTAAGGGTTTATCTAAGGTGGCAACCTAACACACATCTAGGTGGATTGAGGCACCTGGGGATTCCAGGACTTGCCTGTTTTTATTGGACCGCCACCCAGGCTCAAAGGGATCATGAGATTATTCATACTAGAAACTTCCGTGTGCAGCCACAAGCCATTATGGGCTCTGGCATAGTTGACTAAGATGTGCGAACTCTTACAGTGGTAGACTAGCAGATGTAGGGGAAAGTAGGTGTACCGGTCTACCCGTCTTAAGGTGCTAGCGCTTCTGAAAGACTGTGTCTCGGTCATCCGTCTTCTCAAACACCCTGCAGTGCGAGAAACCAAACGGAGGCGATCGAGTTTTGTGGGGAAAAGTGCGCAAACCTCTGCAGAGTGTAATAAACTAATCATGGTTAGCCGTGTCCCCGGTTATGGACATCTTGAGTATCTAGTAACTGGATTATCATGTGAATCTCAACATGTTACTTTAAAATTAATTTTGATGGGTTTTAATGATGTTACTTAATTGGGATTGAGAATGCTGTCAACCATTCTCAATGTTTCACAACCACCATGATAGTAATTAAATTTATTCCTTTGAAGTAGGGAAAAATTGGCTTTACGCAAAAACTGTAACCATAGAGCTTTCCACCAGCCAAATATGCATATAGTATAGCTGTTGCATTCCATTACTCTCTATGTGTTACCTGGCCAGCATATTCCATGTGCTGGCCCGTTTTCGGGCTGCAACGTTAATGTTGCAGACTTTTCAGACGACGATTAAGGAGTTTTAGGTCGTGGTTCTATACTCAGTGATGCCGTTGGAGTTGATGGACTCACTTATCTTCCAAGCCTTCCGATGTTATCGTTACTAGATGGCCTTAAGCCATATTTATTGTAATAAGTTCTCTTTTGAGACACTCGATGTAATAAGTGTGTGATTGCTACTCTGCTATAAATCCTCCGAGTACTGTGTGGTGTCAGCATTACTGATCCAAGGATGACACCGGAGCACAGAGATCAGACTGTTTGAGGTCTAGTCGCTACAGAGATGGTATCATAGCACACGCTGACTGTAGGACACGACCACTAAGCTAAAGACCTAGATCACTACTCACTCTCTTCTCTTCTGACTTCTCATCTTTTCTACTCTTTAGGATGACGGATGCAAGGAACAAGTTCGCCCAACCGGATGAAGATACACCCTTTGGACGCCACTTGAAGGAAGTCACTAGATACCTGAACATAGGAATACCAAGCTTCACGGGAACCTACAAAGCCACTTTACCTGAAGAAGAGCGCTGGATGATTCAAGTTCAAGTTCCAGGAAGGACGTTCATGCCAGTCACTGAGCCCATAGAGTTTTCTTTTAATGCACCAACTTGGAGTCTAGGAAAGAGCATGGCAGCTCACATCGCCATGGGACGCATTGGAGAAGTCTACCGCAAGGATCTTAAGGATACTATCTACCAAATTTGTGGATGCCGAGATGAACACTGGGAGATGATCAGCACCAGGAAGGATAGATCAATTGCAGCTTTTATTCAGGAGTTAAACCAGCACATTCGACGACAGGAGAATCAGATGTGCGCCGACATGATAGATCTGAAGAAGGCTAAGACTAGAATCAAGGAACTGGAGGAAGAACTCAAGGCTACACGTGAAGATTATGAAGAAGAAATTGAAGTATTGGTGGAGAAGAATGACGATCTGATCAAGAAGATTGGAATATTTATGGGAGGCCCGACACCAGTAGATGAAGACGAGGAACCCAAGGAGATTAGCCCGGAGGACTACATCATCATCGACGGCACCGACTCGGAGCAAGATAGTAGCGATGATGACTATGTGGATGAAGCAGGAGCAGATATCATGGAGTCTACAACCGTAGAATATTTCTAGTAGACCACCTCATCAGTAGTAGTAGTCCACCATGTAAATATAGTAGTCCGAGCACTTTTGCGATAGCTAGACCGATTGTATGCCTTTGTTTGATTGATTGAAGTGAATTGTGTGCTTTTGCCTCATGTGCATATGGGTAGTGTTTTCTCTTTAGACCCCCTCTATTCTTATATCTCATCTTTTCTAAACCCTCAGATGCCTTCGAGACGTGACCCCGGATTTGCTTTTCCGCCGGAGCTCACCCAGTTGATCCAACAGCAGAACACCTTGATGCAGTTGCTAGTTCAAAATCAGAATCAAGGGAACAACAACAACAACCCACCACCACCACCTGTTGACCACTTAGCCCGTTTTCTTAGGCTGAATCCGCCGGTGTTTTCCAGTAGCACCGAGCCGATAGTAGCAGATGATTGGCTCCGCAAGATAGCTAGGGAGTTGACCACAGCAGGATGCACAGATGTGGAGAAGGTTAAGTTTGCCGCACATCAGTTAGAAGGACCCGCAGCATCTTGGTGGGAGAATTTCACAGCCACCTTCCCAATCGACGCTATCACATGGGACCAGTTTCAACAGGCTTTTCGTACTGCCCATGTTTCAGCAGGAGCAATGGCCATGAAGAAGCGTGAGTTTCGTAACTTGTGCCAAGGAGGACAGACAGTTGGCCAGTATGTGGAGCAGTTTAGTAAGCTAGCACGTTATGCCCCAGATGACGTTGCTACAGATGCAGCTAAGCAGGAGAAATTCCTGGAAGGACTGAATGATGAGTTGAGTATGCAGTTGATGGTAGCCACCTTCAACAACTACCAGGAGTTGGTAGATCGTGCTCTTATGATTGAAGGGAAGCAGCAGCAAATTGAGAACCGCAAGAGGAAGTATGGACAAGGAAAGTATAATTCAGGAGCTCAGCAGAAGCCTCGTTTTACCCCTAGACCAGGAGGACATTTTCAGCATACCCATGGAGTAGGTAGCTCGCACAATCACAATGGCACCAAGAATGGTAATGGGAATGGAGGAAGTAATGGACAGAACCGCAGCACCCCATCAACCCCAGCCAAGAAGGACTTGAGCCACGTCACTTGCTATAAGTGTTCGAAGCCAGGACATTATGCAAATGACTGTCCTGAAGGACAAAACGGCAATGGAAGCTCTGGAAAGAAGCCGAACCCTTTCAACAGGGGACAGGTGAACCACGTTAATGTGGAGGAGGTTGAAGCTCAGCCCGATGCAGTAATAGGTAAGTTTTTGGTTAAGTCATTTATGGCACTCGTTCTTTTTGATACTGGTGCATCGTATTCATACATATCAAGGGGATTTGTGGAAAAGTATAGCCTGCCCACTAGGATTCTTAAAACACCTATGCTAGTAAGCTCACCAGGGGCGGAGTACATGGCCAGTCAAGGATGTTTTCAAGTGCCATTAAGTATAGGAAGGCATGTTTTCCCAACGGATTTAATTATTTTGGAATCCCAAGGTCTGGATGTGATTCTTGGTATGGATTGGCTGTCGATGTATGAAGGAAACATCAATTGCGCCAGTAAGACAATTTTGCTCACAACGCCAGAAGGAAGAAGGATCAAGTATGTATCCCGACATGCGCCAAACAGGACACAAGTAAATTCCTTATCAGGAGTTGTGCAGGAGGAAGTACCAGTGGTAAAGGATTTTCCTGATGTATTCCCTGGAGAGTTGCCAGGCATGCCACCGGATAGAGACATTGAGTTTTTGATTGAGCTTTTGCCAGGCACTGGGCCAATATCGAAGAGACCATATAGGATGCCAGCAAAAGATTTGGTGGAAATTAAGAAGCAGATTAAGGAGTTACTGGATAAGGGATATATTCACCCAAGTTCTTCGCCTTGGGGATCACCAGTACTTCTAGTGGAGAAGAAGGATGGATCGTTAAGGATGGTTGTTGATTATCAAGGATTGAATGAAGTAAGGATCAAGAACAAGTACCCACTACCAATGATCAATGATCTGTTTGATTGATTGCAAGGAGCTAAAGTGTTTTCCAAGATCAATTTGCGATCAGGATACCACCAGTTGAAGATTCGAGAACAGGATATACCTAAGACAGCATTCACCACAAGATATGGACTATATGAGTATACCGTTATGTCATTTGGACTGACTAACGCGCCTGCCTATTTTATGAACATGATGAACAAAGTGTTTATGGAGTTTTTGGATAAGTTCGTCGTAGTGTTCATTGATGATATCCTGGTTTATTCGAAGAATGAAGAGGAGCATAAGGAGCATTTGCGTTTGGTACTTGGAAAGCTCAGAGAACACCAATTATACGCCAAGTTCAGCAAATGTGAATTTTGGTTGAAGGAAGTAGGATTCCTCGGACACGTTGTATCTGGAGAAGGTATAGCAGTAGATCCCGCTAAAGTTGAAACCGTGACCA